>NC_034187.2:15374505-15414505 GCF_002021735.2 Oncorhynchus kisutch
ACCACATACCACCACATTTTGTAATTGAAAGAGGAGGAGAGAAGAGGAGGGGAGTATCGTTGTGCTTGGGGAGCCGTAACATTATCAGGCTTCATGTGTAGACTCCAACTCTCCTGGGGCCTTAGCCAACCACAGATAAGGGAACTTTGTTTGGTTGTCTTTGTCCTATAGCTAATTAAGGATCTGGCTTCCTGCCCATCTCAGAGCTTCCTGATTTCCAAAGAAATCTTTGATTGAAGACCTTTTTTCAAGACACTGATGCTTGGTTAAACACTTTAACTGCAATAGCGCAATGAGTTGGCATGGAAAACACATTTTAATATGCATCACATATTAAATATATACGTAAACTTAGTTTTAAGAGTCTAAATAGCTGATTAATGTAGAGATAAGCTATAAAGAGAGTTTTTTAAGAGGTTAGCTTTTGTGAAACACCCACTTTGTGATCAATGACACTCCCCTATCTTCTAACTAGTAAAACACAGGGAGCATTGTGACATATGCCCTCTGCTCTCTCTCTCAATCCCCCCACACCTCCGCACCTCTGCAGTCATATCCATCAAACTCACACTCATGCCCAGGCAGCGGGCGCACGCTTGATGTCTCCTCATAAAATATGCAAATGAACTCCAAATGAAATACCTTTCTCCCCCGTCTCGTCCTCGTCTCTGGGAGCGTGAAAGCCTTCCATCACAGAGCGAGTGTTCTCCCTACTAATCATCTCTGTTGGTAATAACTCCAGCCCAACATCTGCTCTCCTCCATAACACTTCACTAATTCTCCCTCATTTCACCGCGCATCATTCCCTACGAACACAATCTACATGTATTAGGTCGTAATGACTTAGCGGTTAAAAGCAAATAGATGCCAAGGGACAATCCCCCCCAAAACAACCACCATGACTACCCCCCACACACACACACAGATCGGCTCTACCACCCAACTCTGCCTACACAAGATAAATTGGGCACGGTGAGAGGAGAAGAGGGTCCTATCAATCACATTAAATGCTTGGGCGCTGTTATCAGAAAGTGTGGTTGACACCCCATCCAGTCCCCTAGGGAGAGTAGGAGAAGAGGAAAACATTAGAAGAGGGGGAGAGGAGAGGAGAGGAAGTTTGTTAATGCTTCAGAGATGATGTGCATAATGGTTGAGAGTAGAGTGGGTTACTAACAGTGTGGAGGGGGTTACTAACAAGCAAAGGTTTTAACTGAGCTCTCATTAGAGACGGTCCTGTGGCCCGCTCCCATGTGGAATCAGCTGTGGGAAGGTCCTGTGGCCTGCTCCATGTGGTATCTACTGTGGGGAAGGTCCTGTGGCCCGCTCCCATGTGGCATCCGCTGTGGGAAAAGTCCTGTGGCCTGCTCCCATGTGGCATCCGCTGTGGGAAAGGTCCTGTGGCCCGCTCCATGTGGTATCTACTGTGGGGAAGGTCCTGTGGCCCGCTCCATGTGGTATCTACTGTGGGGAAGGTCCTGTGGCCCGCTCCATGTGGTATCTACTGTGGGGAAGGTCCTGTGGCCCGCTCCATGTGGTATCTACTGTGGGGAAGGTCCTGTGGCCCGCTCCATATGGTATCTACTGTGGGGAATGTCCTGTGGCTCGCTCCCACGTGGCATCAGCTGTGTGTGTGTGCCAGTGGAGGCTCCTCAGAGGAGGTAGGGTAGGACCAGAACATTTCAGAAAATGAAATAGTGAAACAATAAAAAACAAATACTTTGCAGATAAAACTATACTAAATATATTTTTGTCACCAAATAATTTATTAAAACACACTGTTTTGCATTGAAGGTCTACAGTAGCCTCATCAGCACTCTGTAGGGTAGCACCACGGTGTAGCCGGAGGACAGCTAGTTTCCGCCTCCTCTGGGTACATTGACTTCAGCACAAAACCTAGGAAGCTCATGGTTCTCATAGACTTACACAGTAATTATGACGACTTCCGGAGGATGACCTCTGACCTTTGAGAGCTATTGCAGTGTGAAATGACATGGTGTCCATCCAATCAAAGGATCAGAGATTGAAATTAGTACTGAAAGCATAAGCTACAGCTAGGTAGCACTGCAGTGTATAACGTGTTGTGAGTTTTTAACTCAAATAGAGAAAAATACAAAATTATAATTTCTTAAAAAATTAAGTCAAAGCAAGGAGAAAAAGAAAGCGAGTGATAGCTATTTATTTTGTTTGTTCTTAGTTTACCTTCACTTACTTAGCTAGCTAATGCAGCTGATTTAGCCTACTCAACAACCTGACTCAAACAGAGAGGAAGGCTATTTATGCTAGCTGGCAAAGGCTATCCAACACTGCAACTCTTCTAAGTCAAGGTGAGCTTTCGGGTTTATGAATGTCTTGCCACCCTGGGCCCGCACGTGTAACTCAAATCAAAATCAAATGTATTTATATAGCCCTTCGTACATCAGCTGATATCTCAAAGTGCTGTACAGAAACCCAGCCTAAAACCCCAAACAGCAAGCAATGCAGGTGTAGAAGCACGGTGGCTAGGAAAAACTCCCTAGAAAGGCCAAAACCTAGGAAGAAACCTAGAGAGGAACCAGGCTATGTGGGGTGGCCAGTCCTCTTCTGGCTGTGCCGGGTGGAGATTATAACAGAACATGGCCAAGATGTTCAAATGTTCATAAATGACCAGCATGGTCGTATAATAATAAGGCAGAACAGTTGAAACTGGAGCAGCAGCACGGTCAGATGGACTGGGGACAGCAAGGAATCATCATGTCAGGTAGTCCTGGGGCATGGTCCTAGGGCTCAGGTCCTCCGAGAGAGAGAAAAAAAGAGATTATTAGAGAGAGCATATGTGGGGTGGCCAGTCCTCTTCTGGCTGTACCGGGTGGAGATTATAACAGAACATGGCAAAGATGTTCAAATGTTCATAAATGACCAGCATGTTCGAATAATAAGAAGGCAGAACAGTTGAAACTGGAGCAGCAGCACGGCCAGGTGGACTGGGGACAGCAAGGAGTCATCATGTCAGGTAATCCTGGGGCATGGTCCTAGGGCTCAGGTCCTCCGAGAGAGATAAAGAAAGAGAGAAGGAGAGAATTCGAGAACGCACACTTAGATTCACACAGGACACTGAATAGGACAGGAGAAGTACTCCAGATATAACAAACTGACCCTAGCCCCCGACACATAAACTACTGCAGCATAAATACTGGAGGCTGAGACAGGAGGGGTCAGGAGACACTGTGGACCCATCCGAGGACACCCCCGGACAGGGCCAAACAGGAAGGATATAACCCCACCCACTTTGCCAAAGCACAGCCCCCACACCACTAGAGGGATATCTTCAACCACCAACTTACCATCCTGAGACAGGGCCGAGTATAGCCCACAAAGATCTCCGCCATGGCACAACCCAAGGGGGGGCGCCAACCCAGACAGGATGACCACATCAGTGAATCAACCCACTCAGGTGACGCAGGTAACTGCTAAACTGCTTGCTGTACCCTGTACTGCATGATTGTACACCTGGGTTGGATTGTGGGTTTACTAACAACCTAGTTCTAGTTTGTTGACTGTAAAGTTATTATGGTGACATTGATGTAGGCTGTGCAGTGGTTATAATATGAAGGTTTGGCTTCTAAAGGATTTTGCGCCTAATCACATACAGCTGTTGTGCTGTGTACTGAATTCCACAAGCGTAGAGAAAAGGTGTGAGGAGGAGAGCAAGTAGATGCAAGATGGAATTATGAACCAGCAAAGTGATGCTGCTGTATGTGGCTGCAATGAAAGTGAACTGTGTGTGTGGGTGATCAGGGGTGTATTCATTCCCCCAATTCCGTTTCTTAAACGGATGCAAAAAAACTGAATGAAATGAGGAGGGACCTACCTGAATTTGTCCAATCAAATCTCTTGTTTTAGTTGCAAGAACGTCCTGCTTTGCAACTGTTTGGACTAATGATTACACCACAGATCAGCTAAATGCAGGCAAGAGTGTGCAAGGTGCTATTGATTGTGTCGCTGTCTGCCACCTTGATTACTCCAATTTGTCTTTTGACCTGTGCATCTACGTTATAAACATTAACGTGTAAGCTAGGTTGTAGCACCTCATGATGGGAATAGGGACATTCTAGTGTCATGTAGTAGCCTAAACTTATCTACACTGAACACAAATATAAACACAAATATAAATTCAAACATTTCAAAGATTTTATTGAGTTACAGTTCATATAAGAAAGTCAGTCAATTGAAAAACATTCATTAGGCCCTAATCTATGGATTTCACATGACTGGGAACAGAGATATGCAACTCTTGGTCACAGATACCTTTAAAAAAGTAAGGTTGTGGATCAGAAAACCAGTCAGTATCTGGTGTGACCACCATTTGCCTCATGCAGTGAGACAAATCTCCTTCGCAAAGAGTTGATCAGGCTGTTGATTGTGGCCTGTGGAATGTTGTCCCACTCTTCTTCAAAGGCTGTGCCATGTTGCTGGATATTGGGGGGAACTGGAACATGCTGTCGTACACATAAATCCAGAGCATCCCAAACATGCTCTATGGGTGACATGTCTGGTGAGTATGCAGGCCATGGGAGAACTGGTATTATTGTATTATTACATAATCAAAATATGTTGTAGACAAAATAATTAAAAGCTGTGTCTGGTATCTTCAATAAATAGACAAAGATTTATAGTTGAACAATTAATTGCATGTACACATTTTTTATTTACTTGACTTGAGGCTTGACTTAAACACTTGTGAATCAACTTGACTTGCTCTTAGAATGCACAACTTGGATTTGACTTGGATTTGGGACTTAAATAGAGACTCAGACCTTGTGACTTGAAAATTGCTTGTGACTCGAATAAATCAATCAAATTCAATTCAATTTATTCATTTAGCCCTTCTTACATCAGCTGATGTCACAAAGTGCTGTACAGAAACCCAGCCTAAAACCCCCAACAGCAAGCAATGCAGGTAGAAGCACGGTGGCTAGGAAAAACTCCCTAGAAAGGCCAGAACCTAGGAATAAACCTAGAGATTGTTCATGAGGGGTGGCTATGAGGGGTGGCCAGTTCTCTTCTGGCTGTGCCGGATGGAGATTATAACAGAACATGGCCAAGATGTTCAAATGTTCATAGATGACCAGCAGGGTCAAATAATAATAATCACAGTGGTTGTCGAGGGTGCAACAGGTTAGCACCTCAGGAGTAAATGTCAGTTGGCTTTTCATAGCCGATCATTCAGAGTATCTCTACTGCTCCTGCTATCTCTAGAGGGTTGAAAACAGCAGGTATGGGACAGGTAGCACGCCCGGTGATCAGGTCAGGGTTCCATAGCCACAGGCAGAATAGTTGAAACTGGAGCAGCATCATGGCCAGGTGAACAGGGGACAGCAAGGAGTAATCAGGCCAGGTAGTCCTGAGGCACGGTCCTAGGGCCCAGGTCCCCCAAGAGAGAGAAAGAATGAAAGAAATAAAGATACATTAAATTCACACAGGACACAGGATAAGATAGGGGAAATTCTCCAGATATACTGTAATAGACTGATCCTAGCCCCCCGACACATAAACTACTGCAGCATAAATACTGGAGGCAGAGACAGGAGGGGTCAGGGGAGACACCGTGGCCCCATCCGACGATACCCCTGGACAGTGCCAAACAGGCAGGATATAACAACACCCATTTTGCCAAAGCACAGCCAACACACCATTAGAGGGATATCTTCAACCACCAACTTACCATCCTGAGACAAGGCCGAGTATAGCCCACAAAGATCTCCGCCACGGCACAACCCAATGGGGGTGCCAACCCGGACAGGAAGATCACGTCAGTGACCTAACCCACTCATGTGACTCACCCCTCCTAGGGACGGCATGGAAGAGCACCAGTAAGCCAGTGACTCAGCCCCTGTAATAGGGTTAGAGGCAGAGAATCCCAGTGGAGATGCTCTACCGGCCAGGCAGAGACAGCAAGGGCGGTTCATTGCTCCAGTGCCTTTCCATTCACCTTCACCTTCACTGCCAGACTACACTCAATCATAGGACCTACTGAAGAGATAAGTCTCAATGAAGACTTAAAGGTTGAGACCGAGTCTACGTCTCTCACATGGGTAGGCATAAAATTGGAGCTCTATAGAAGAATTTAGTTTATTTAGTGCTTTATCCGGGTAGCCGGAAAGTAGAGCATTGCAGTAGTCTAACCTAGAAGTGACAAAAGCATGGCTACATTTTTCTGCATCATTTTTGGACAGAAAGTTTCAGATTTTTGCAATGTTACATAGATGGAAAAAGCTGTCCTTGAAACAGTCTTGATATGTTCGTCGCCGAGGGCCATCACAGTTTTATTTGAGACGACGGTAAAACCATCAAGATTAATTGTCAGATTCAACAGGAGATCTCTTTGTTTCTTGGGACCTAGAACAATCATCTTTGTTTTGTCCAAGTTTAAAAGTAGAACATTTGCAGCCATCCACTTCCTTATGTCTGAAACACAGGCTTCCAGGGATGGCAATTTTGGGGCTTCACCATGTTTCATCAAAATGTACAGCTGTGTGTCATCCGCATAGCAGTGAAAGTTAACATTATGTTACCGAATGACATCACGAAGAGGTCAAATATACAGTGAAAACAATAACGTTCCTAAAACGGAACCTTGAGGTACACAAAAATTTACAGTTGATTTGTCAGAGGACAAACCATCCACAGAGACAAATGGATATATTTCCGATAGATAAGATCTAATCCAGCATTTGTGTGTGTAGACCAATTTGTGTTTCCAATCTCTCCAAAAGAATGTGGTGATCGATGGTATCAAAAGCACCACTAAGGTCTAGGAGCACGAGGACAGATGCAGAGCCTCAGTCTGACGCCATTAAAAAGTAATTTACCACCTTCACAAGTGCAGTCTCAGTGATATGATGGGGTCTAAAACAAGACTGAAGCGTTTCGTTTACATTGTTTGTCTTCAGGAAGGCAGTGAGTTGCACAACAGATTTTTTTAATTTTTTGAGAGGAATGGGAGATTCGATATAGGCGGATAGTTTTTTATATTTTCTGGGTCAAGGTTTGGCTTTTTCAATAAAGGCTTTATTACTGCCACTTTTAGTGAGTTTGGTACACATCCAGTGGATAGGGAGCCGTTTATCATGTTCAACAAAGGAGGGCCAAGCACAGCTCTTTCAGTAGTTCAGTTGGAATAGGGTCCAGTATGCAGCTTGAAGGTTTAGAGGCCATGGTTATTTTCATCAATGTGTCAAGAGATATTGTACTAAAAGCAGACTACTGTCTCCCTTGATCCTAGGTCCTGGCAGAGTTGTACAGACTCTGGACAACTGAGCTTTCGAGAAATACGCAGATTTAAAGAGGAGCCCGTAATTTGCTTTCTAATGATCATGATCTTTTCCTCAAATAAGTTCAGTAATTTATCAATGCTGAAGTGAAAGCCATCCTCTCTTGGGGAATGTTGCTTTTAGTTAGCTTTGCGACAGTATCATAAAGCCTGTCACAGGCTACCTAATCAAAACAGTTTGCGAATATATTATGACAATTTATTTATTAAAACATTTTTGGGGGTAGTCTCCATTTTTGGGGGTAGTCTCCATTTTTGGGGTAGGGGGGTGGCGTTCGGGCACACAACATTTTGAACTTGAGGCTATTCGAAGGTCAGTAGCCTAAGTCTAAGCTCCTTCATCAGTGATTGGTCAACAGTACTATTCCTACTTGGGGTGGGAACTATGGACAGAATTCTTCAATTAAGTGTTTGTTGTCGTTCAATGAAAGACGACTAGTTTTAACTGACATTTTTGTACTTGAAAAATACTGCACCAAACATATTAATTAGATGTAAAATTGCACGACTAAGATGTTCGTTCTAGTCAAAAATGTAAAAATGTATTACAGATTTCTTGATTTATCTTAGATTAATTCAGACTATTTTGAGCTAATGTGTACTGGCTATGTTGTTGCTACAGTGTCTCAAGAGCGACAAACATTGGTGAAGGTCTTTTAAGGGAAGGTCTTTAAAGGGAGTATGTGAGGCACAGACATTCTCTTCGCCTAGCAGAGTTCTGCTAGGAGCAAACCCAACCTAGTATGTGGGCACCCTTGTAGTACTTGGTTCCTCCTCGGTTCTGTACGTGTTGTGCAAGTTGTGCGTGTTGGATACTTCATACACGCATAGTTCCAATTTCTTTTTGGACAGATACAGTGTGGGGCAGCAGGTAGCCTGGTGGTTAAGACCACTGGGCACTTAATCCTAATTGCTCCTGTATGCCGCTCTAGAAAAGAGTGTCTCCTGAAACAGGCTAAAATACCAAAAATTGTCACTTGATACATGTTTGATATAAAACTACTGCCCTGTTTGAACAAGAGCTTGGCTTCGCAGCATGCCTTAATATTTTAGCTTGACTTCACACACTGCAGACATGTTCAGGGCGATGAAAGAAACACTTTCGCCTGCTAACTCGATTTCGTTTTATGATCTCATTTCAAGATGCGTAAGTATACCAATACTGTGCCCTAATGGTTCTCCCTGCTGTGCTACGTACAGCTAGAAATGAATAGTGTTTCTAAACAGCCATTAAAAATAGCACTGAAATAATCACTCTGCTGGATAGAGGCACTGATAGTGTTGAGGGAAATTATCGTAATGTCATTTTCCTCTTCTCTAAATCACTCTAATGAGAAAAATCATAGCTATCGGAAACAAGAGAGAGAGAGAGAGATGGAAAGTATTTTTCCAATACATTAAATCCATAGCAGTAAACCATGAATGTGTACATACATCTAAAACCTAAAAGGGGTTCCCATGGGAGAACACTTTGAAGAACCCTTTTTGGTTCCAGGTAGAACCTTTTGGGTTCCAAGTAAAACCCTTTCCACAGAGGGTTCTACATGGAACCAAAAAGGGTTATCCTATGGGGACAGCCAAAGGACCCTTTTGGAACCGTTTTTTCTAAGAGTGTAGCTCTTACTTCAATTTAGACCCTGCCGATCACTCTTCTTCAAAACGGCAGAACATGTTGTTGTTGATTGTAGAATTTTATTTTCCAAGGCAACACAAACATGTATGAGCTAGGGAAGAAAGAAAAGAAACACGCAAATATTCACACACACACACACACACACACACACACACACACACACACACACACACACACACACACACACACACACACACACACACACACACACACACACACACACACACACACAGTCAGTGGCATCAACATATAAATAATTCAGTGAGCTATGACAGCAGATGTTGGGATGTAGCTGATGGTTCTGTGGTGGTCTCCCCACTTCAACTTTTGATCAGGAATTGAAAAACAGGCCCTCTGTGACAGCCAGACGGCTGTATGAGACAGTCAGAGGCTCCGTCTCAAATTGAGCCCTAAAGCCTTTATAGTGCACTACTTTTGACCAGGGCCCATGTATCCCCTGAAGGTCTCTGGTCTAAAGAATGGCACCATATAGAGAATAGGATGCCATTTGGGATGCACACAGAGCCTCCTCTCCTACCCACCTACTGCTCTCCACTTGTTTAGAGAAATGCTTTACAGTAGAAAGCATGTCCTTGGGAAAGAGCCAGTTTCAAGAACTATCAGAGTTCGTCCCAAATGACACCATGTTCCCTTAAAAGTGCACTACTTTTGACCAGGGCCCACATTAGATAGAACAGTGGGATAAACCCAAGCTTCGTTCAGAGGGATGTCTGTCTTTGAATATTTTTGCAATGGTTTGGGTTTTCTATTAGTGTGATGTTAAAAAACAATTTATTATTTGATCTTGCAGTTATTTGTTTAGACAGATACTGTCGACTAGATGTTGTCTGTCCTATAAAGGATGATGTGTGGAGGTTTGACTGTGTAACGGTTTGACTGTGTGGAGGTTTGACTGTGTGGAGGTTGCAGCTGTATGCTGATGGTCTGCAGGTGTGGTCTAGCACTCTTTGAGCCTCTTTGTTCCCCATCTGATCCAAAATGGCTGAACAGACACCAGAGTTCAACAGCCCAACAATCCAGTAACCCAACGGTTGTTCCCCATCTGATCCGAAATGCCTGAACAGAGCCCAACAGCAACAGCCCAGCGACCCAGCAGTCTAGAGCCAAGTGAAGCCCAGCGTCTGCCTCTGACACCTAGGTCCCAGAGAGCAGAAAGTTAATACTATGGCAGATGTGCCTCCTTCATGCTGCCTCCCGGCCATGCCGCTATGCAACACAACACAACCCACCCCCCTTCTCCTCTGCTATACACAGTGTGCACACCTGCCCACTCTCACCTCTTTCATTCTCTCACTTGATCAGCACCTCTCTCTCTCTCTCTCTCATTCCCCACCCACCCTCCATCCCTCTCTAGCCTACCTTTGGCTCCCCAGGACACTGATGTGTGATGAAAGGTCCCTGGAGTTCACCTGTGGTGAGCTGCGCAACCATGAACATCTCTCCCTCCTTTCCCTCCCTCCTTCCCGTCCTTCCTCACACTTTCCTTCACTCTTCACAATCGTGAACATCTCTCTCCCTCTTCTCCTTACTTCCACTTCCCTCTCCTCCCTCCTCTCCTCTTCCTCTCCCTCGCTCTATAACATTGCACATTTCTCCACTTCTCCTCCTTCCCCTACCTCTCCTTCCTCTGCTCATCCCTCACCCTCTCCCTCACTCAACCGTTGTCACATGACTTGATGAGATTGACAGCCTCCGCACAGAGTGGATGGTGGAACAGATGGAATATGAATGGTTCAGTCGTGTATGAAAAAGGTGTCTGGACGAGAAACTGCTGTAGGGGGAACTTCAATTGCAAGTTAGGTATGGCTAAATTCCTTTGTTTCTCTACCCACTCACTCTCATTGAACACAACTTACCAGTGACTGAAAATAATAAGAGATACAGTTTTTAAAGAGGTGAATTTTCCATTGGTTGGTTCTGATTGTGCCTTTCCATATACTGAATGTTTTATTTTTCCAGTGATAGTGGGTAGGATACAGATATTTCAATAGGATTAGTTACACTTTGGTTTTCATGGCCTAAACATATTGGATAGTTGTTGAGATGAAGTGAGGTGGCAACCGGAGGGTTGCTGTTATCAACTCCTGGATGCCATTGCCTGTCGATGTGCCCTTGAGCAAGACACCTAACCCCCACAACAACTGTATAAATGAAATCAAATTTGGAGGTTGTACTGTACGTGGGTTGGGATAAAGCGGAAGTCATATTTGGCTGGACCCCGTTGTGTACAACTGACAAATAAATCTACATCTTACTTTAAATAATGCTTTTACAGCTGAACCTAATGTTCTCATACCACTATCCTTCACACAAACAGCCTTCGCAGAACCCAGTGATTACTCTGTTCCCAGTCAGCACGGCCATCACCCTGATCCATATTACATAGAGTACACTAAGCAAATACCAACACAACACCACGCACCCTATGTACACTGGGATGTTTTGGTAGATTCATATTGTAATTCATAATGCATTCCATAATTAATGTTGGCTAAGTTTTACAGGCCAATGAGGTCATTATGTGTATTCAGACATGAGTTCAACACTGGAACTGACAATGATGCCAAACCCACAGAAATACAAAAATCTATCCGTCCACATTTAATCCTACCCAATAAAGGGTTTGAATCCACAAGGATCCAAATGGCACACCATTCCCTATTTAGTGCAATAGTTTTGGCCGGAGCATTATTGTACCTAGTCAAAACTAGGGCACTATTAGGGATTAGGGTGGTATTTGAGACATAGCACCAGTCTCCTGTGACTGTAGCACCTGAGTAGCTACCCTCTGTCTCTAATGTCATTATGGTCACTTTAGTCTGGGAGACGCACCTTTATAGCCCAAATCAATCTGTCCTGTGGACCAGAGGGGCCCAGAGGTGTGCTCCGGCCATACGGCTGGACCAGGGGGACCTGTCTGCCCGCTGCACCCAGGGATAGGAGGCCTGGCTGGGCCTGAATATTCACCCAGAGGGCCTGGAGGCTTGGAGCACCGCTGGCTGGCAATATGTTGGTGTGTGTAAACACTCAGAGGACGACACTGGCCTTGAGACTCAAGTCTGGGGCCCAAAGGACACTATAAGCAGCCATTTCCAGCATAGCTGTTAGGGCTATTGTTGCTGTTATTGTTGTGGCTGTTGTTGTTGTTGTTGTTGTTGCTGTTGTGGCTGCTGCTGTGGCTGTTGTTGTTTTGGTGCTACTGCTGCTGTTGTTCCTGTTATTGCTGATGTTGTTGCGGCTGTTGTTGTTGCTGTGGCTGTTGTTGCTGTTGCTGTTGTTGCTATCGTTTTTGTTGCTGTTATTGCTGTTGTTGTTGCTGTTATTGATGTTGTTGTTGTTGCTGTAATTGCTGTTTTGTTGCTGTTATTGCTGTCTTTGTTGCTGCTGTTGTTATTGTTGTTGTTGTTGTTGCTGTTGTTGTTGCTGTTGTGGCTGTTGTTGTTGCTGTAGTGGCTGTTGTTGTTGCTGTTGTTGCTGTCGTTTTTGTTGCTGTTATTGCTGTTGTTGTTGCTGTTATTACTGTTGTTGTTGTTGCTGTTATTGTTGTTGCTGCTTTTATTATTGTTGTTGTTAATCTCTCTCCTGCCTCTCTGTTGCTCTCTATTCTCTCCATCCCTCCCTCCCTTCATCCCACTCTCCGTCCTGCAGGGCATAAAGAAGAAGCAGTATGAATTAATGAAGAGCACTGGGGTAATTCAATGTGGAGGTGACACGGATCCTGACAGATCGAGGGACAGGAGGTCCACAGGAGCTGTCCTCCATTCTGCCCTTCCTCTACCCCCCCCTCCCCCATTCTCCCCCCAGATAGGGCTTGATTAGCCTGCTGGGCATGGCGGGGGCACAGAGAGAGGGATGGAGGGAGGGAGAATGAGAGAGGGAGGGGGAGGATGCAGATTGAGCCCAGACTTCACCTGTGGCCCGAAGCTTTGAGACCCTCGCTGGACCCTCCTCCCCCGGCTCCCGTGTCACGCAGCGAGGCCCAAACTGTCGTCGCAGAGGGAGGAGGGCTGGGTAACAACAGAGGGAGGGAGGAAGCCATAGGGGCACTTCCAGATTATAGTTCCATGTTGAACCACTGGGGCACTACCTTGATGGATGTCTGGCTGGCAAACTACCCAACCCTTCACCCAGCTACGCAACCCACCACCCAACCTATCCAACCCAGCACCCATCTACCCAACTCACCACACATCTACCCAACCCACGTTACAGACCATCCAGGCCAATTCAATACAATGTTACAGCTAACCAACTCAATACAATGTTACAGCTAACCAACTCAATAAAATGTTACCGCTAACCAATTCAATACAATGTTACCGCTAACCAATTCAATAAAATGTTACAGCTAACCAATTCAATACAATGTTACCGCTAACCAATTCAATACAATGTTACAGCTAACCAACTCAATACCATGTTACCGCTAACCAACTCAATACCATGTTACCGCTAACCAACTCAATACCATGTTACAGCTAACCAACTCAATACCATGTTACAGCTAACCAACTCAATACCATGTTACCGCTAACCAACTCAATACCATGTTACCGCTAACCAACTCAATACCATGTTACCGCTAACCAACTCAATACCATGTTACAGCTAACCAATTCAACACAATGTTACAGCTAACCAACTCAACACAATGTTACAGCTAACCAATTCAATACAATGTTACAGCTAACCAACTCAATACAATGTTACCGCTAACCAATTCAATAAAATGTTACAGCTAACCAATTCAATACAATGTTACCGCTAACCAATTCAATACAATGTTACAGCTAACCAACTCAATACCATGTTACCGCTAACCAACTCAATACCATGTTACCGCTAACCAACTCAATACCATGTTACAGCTAACCAATTCAACACAATGTTACAGCTAACCAACTCAATACAATGTTACAGCTAACCAACTCAATACCATGTTACAACTAACCAACTCAATACAATGTTACAGCTAACCAACTCAATACAATGTTACAGCTAACCAACTCAATACAATGTTACAGCTAACCAATTCAATACCATGTTACAGCTAACCAACTCAATACAATGTTACAGCTAACCAACTCAATACCATGTTACAGCTAACCAACTCAATACAATGTTACAGCTAACCAACTCAATACCATGTTACAACTAACCAACTCAATACAATGTTACCGCTAACCAATTCAATACAATGTTACAGCTAACCAACTCAATACAATGTTATAGCTAACCAACTCAATACCATGTTACAGCTAACCAACTCAATACCATGTTACAGCTAACCAACTCAATACAATGTTACAGCTAACCAACTCAATACAATGTTACAGCTAACCAACTCAATACAATGTTACAGCTAACCAACTCAATACCATGTTACAGCTAACCAACTCAATACCATGTTACAGCTAACCAACTCAATACAATGTTACAGCTAACCAACTCAATACAATGTTACAGCTAACCAACTCAATACAATGTTACAGCTAACCAACTCAATACAATGTTACAGCTAACCAACTCAATACAATGTTACAGCTAACCAACTCAATACAATGTTACAGCTAACCAACTCAATACCATGTTACAGCTAACCAACTCAATACAATGTTACAGCTAACCAACTCAATACCATGTTACAGCTAACCAACTCAATACAATGTTACAGCTAACCAACTCAATACAATGTTACAGCTAACCAACTCAATACAATGTTACAGCTAACCAACTCAATACAATGTTACAGCTAACCAACTCAATACCATGTTACAGCTAACCAACTCAATACAATGTTACAGCTAACCAACTCAATACAATGTTAGGAGGAAAAAGTTCCCAATTTTCATACTTGAGTAAAAGTATAGATACCTTAACAGAAAGTTACTCAAGTAAAATTGAAAGTCCGCCAGTAAAATACAACTTGAGTAAGATGTAAAAGTATTTGGTTTTAAATATAAAACTGAAAGCGCGAACCACTGCTTTTAATCAGGGCAAGGTGTCTGGTAACATGACCGAATACAAACAGTGCAGCTATTCCCTCCGCAAGGCTATCAAACAAGCTAAGCGTCAGTACAGAGACAAAGTAGAATCTCAATTCAATGGCTGAGACACAAGAGGCATGTGGCAGGGTCTACAGTCAATCACGGACTACAGGAAGAAATCCAGCCCAGTCACTGACCAGGATGTCTTGCTCCCAGGCAGACTAAATAACTTTTTTGCCGTCTGGGCCTGCAACGAAAACATGCAGTCTCTCCTTCACTGCAGCCGAGGTGAGTAAGACATTTAAACGTGTTAACCCTCGCAAGGCTGCAGGCCCAGACGGCATCCCCAGCCGCGCCCTCAGAGCATGCGCAGACCAGCTGGCCGGTGTGTTTACGGACATATTCAATCAATCCCTATACCAGTCTGCTGTTCCCACATGCTTCAAGAGGGCCACCATTGTTCCTGTTCCCAAGAAAGCTAAGGTAACTGAGCTAAACGACTACCGCCCCGTAGCACTCACTTCCGTCATCATGAAGTGCTTTGAGAGACTAGTCAAGGACCATATCACCTCCACCCTACCTGACACCCTAGACCCACTCCAATTTGCTTACCGCCAAAATAGGTCCATAGACGATGCAATCTCAACCACACTGCACACTGCCCTAACCCATCTGGACAAGAGGAATACCTATGTGAGAATGCTGTTCATCGACTACAGCTCGGCATTCAACACCATAGTACCCTCCAAGCTCGCCATCAAGCTCGAGACCCTGGGTCTCGACCCCGCCCTGTGCAACTGGGTACTGGACTTCCTGACGGGCCGCCCCCAGGTGGTGAGGGTAGGCAACAGCATCTCCTCCCCGCTGATCTTCAACACTGGGGCCCCACAAGGGTGCGTTCTGAGCCCTCTCCTGTACTCCCTGTTCACCCACGACTGCGTGGCCACGCACGCCTCCAACTCAATCATCAAGTTTGCGCACGACACAACAGTGGTAGGCTTAATTACCAACAACGACGAGACGGCCTACAGGGAGGAGGTGAGGGCCCTCGGAGTGTGGTGTCAGGAAAATAACCTCACACTCAACGTCAACAAAACTAAGGAGATGATTGTGGACTTCAGGAAACAGCAGAGGGAACACCCCCCTATCCACATCGATGGAACAGTAGTGGAGAGGGTAGCAAGTTTTTAGTTCCTCGGCATACACATCACAGACAAACTGAATTGGTCCACTCACACAGACAGCATCGTGAAAAAGGCGCAGCAGCACCTCTTCAACCTCAGGAGGCTGAAGAAATTTGGGTTGTCACCAAAAGCACTCACAAACTTCTACAGATGCACAATCGAGAGCATCCTGGCGGGCTGTATCACCGCCTGGTACGGCAACTGCTCCGCCCTCAACCGTAAGGCTCTCCAGAGGGTAGTGAGGTCTGCACAACGCATCACCGGGGGCAAACTACCTGCCCTCCAGGACACCTACACCACCCGATGTTACAGGAAGGCCATAAAGATCATCAAGGACATCAACCACCCGAGCCACTGCCCGACAGTGTCTCTTCCCTCTTAGGAGGCTGAAAAGATTTGGCATGTGCCTTCTGATCCTCAAAAAGATCTACAGCTGCACCATCGAGAGCTTCTTGACTGGCTGCGTCTCTGCCTGGTATGGCAAATGCACCACCCTTGGCCGCACACATGGAGGGTGGCCCAGTACATCATGTGGGCCGAGCTCCCTGCCATCGAGGACATAGACTGTTAACTCTGCTACCATCCGGCAAATGGTACAGGAGCATCGGCTCTCGGACCAACAGGATCCCAGACAGCATCTACCCCCAAGCCATAAGACTGCTAATAGCCAGTCTGCTACACAGTCAATTAATGATGCCTTAACTATCTGCATGATTCTGTGATGCACTGAGCTCAGACACACACTAGAATGTGTACACACTCACTCACAAACACTACATTGACACACCCACACAAAACCGACACACATTCAAATACACAACATATACACACATGCATATCGACACAACATAAACACACAAATGTACACATTACACACATGCACACTCACACGCACACACTTTTACACTGATAAATTGCTGCTGCTCCTCTGTTCATTATTTGACTCTTATTGTTATCTATCCTGATGTCTAGTCACTTTACCCTGCCTTCATGTACATATCTACCTCAAATACCGTATTATTATCTATCCTGATGTCTAGTCACTTTACCCTGCCTTCATGTACATATCTACCTCAAATACCTTATTATTATCTATCCTGATACCTAGTCACTTTACCCTGCCTTCATGTACACATCTACCTCAAATACCTTATTATTATTATCTATCCTGATGTCTAGTCACTTTATCCTGCCTTCATGTACATATCTACCTCAAATACCTTATTATTATCTATCCTGATGTCTAGTCACTTTACCCTGCCTTCATGTACATATCTACCTCAAATACCTTATTATTATCTATCCTGATGTCTAGTCACTTTACCCTGCCTTCATGTACATATCTACCTCAAATGCCCTATTATTATCTATCCTGATGTCTAGACAATTTACCCTGCCTTCATGTACATATCTACCTCAAATACCTTATTATTATCTATCCTGATGTCTAGTCACTTTACCCTGCCTTCATGTACATATCTACCTCAAATACCTTATTATTATATATCCTGATACCTAGTCACTTTACCCTGCCTTCATGTACATATCTACCTCAAATACCTTATTATTATCTATCCTGATGTCTAGTCACTTTACCCTGCCTTCATGTACATATCTACCTCAAATACCTTATTATTATATATCCTGATACCTAGTCACTTTACCCTGCCTTCATGTACATATCTACCTCAAATACCTTATTATTATTATCTATCCTGATGTCTAGTCACTTTACCCTGCCTTCATGTACATATCTACCTCAAATACCTTATTATTATCTATCCTGATGTCTAGTCACTTTACCCTGCCTTCATGTACATATCTACCTCAAATACCTTATTATTATCTATCCTGATGTCTAGTCACTTTACCCTGCCTTCATGTACATATCTACCTCAAATACCCTATTATTATCTATCCTGATGTCTAGACAATTTACCCTGCCTTCATGTACATATCTACCTCAAATACCTTATTATTATCTATCCTGATACCTAGTCACTTTACCCTGCCTTCATGTACATATCTACCTCAAATACCTTATTATTATTATCTATCCTGATGTCTAGTCACTTTACCCTGCCTTCATGTACATATCTACCTCAAATACCTTATTATTATCTATCCTGATGTCTAGTCACTTTACCCTGCCTTCATGTACATATCTACCTCAAATACCTTATTATTATCGATCCTGATGTCTAGTCACTTTACCCTGCCTTCATGTACATATCTACCTCAAGTACCTTATTATTATCTATCCTGATGTCTAGTCACTTTACCCTACCTTCATGTACATATCTACCTCAAATACCTTATTATTATCTATCCTGATGTCTAGTCACTTTACCCTGCATTTATATACATATCTACCTCTAATACCTTATTATTATCGATCCTGATGTCTCGTCACTTTACCCTGCATTTATATACATATCTAACTCAAATACCTTATTATTATCTATCCTGATGCCTCGTCACTTTACCCTGCCTTCATGTACATATCTACCTCAAATAAATCATTATTATCTACCCTGAAGCCAAGTCACTTTACCATGCCTTTGAATACATATCTACCTTAAATACCTTATCATGATCTGTCCTGGTGCCTAGTCACTTGACCCTGACATCATGGACATATCTACCACAAATAATGTATTATTATATATCCATATTCCTAGTCACTTTACCATACCTTCATGTAAAAAATATAGCTCAAATAACATATTATTATCTATCATGATGCCTTAGTAACTTTATCCTGCCTTCATTTACATATCTACATCAAATACCTGGTACCTCTGCACATTGATCTGGTACTGGTACTACCTCTATACACAGTGGGGCAAAAGTATTTAGTCAGCCACCAATTGTGCAAGTTCTCCCACTTACAAATATGAGAGAGGCCTGTAATTTTCATCATAGGTACACTTCAACTATGACAGACAAAATGAGAGAAAAAAAATCCAGAAAATCACATTGTAGGATTTTTAATGAATTTATTTGCAAATGATGGTGGAAAATAAGTATTTATCACCCTGGGCTTACCTCCGCTGTACCCGCAGCCCACCATACCCCTGTCTGCACATTATGCCCTGAATCTATTCTACCACGCCCAAAAATCGGCTCCTTTAATTCTTTGTCCCCAACGCTCTAGGCGACCAGTTTTGATAGCCTTTAGCCGTACCCTCATCCTACTCCTCCTCTGTTCCTCGGGTGACGGAGGTAACCCCAGGCCCTGCGTGTCCCCAGGCACCCTAATTTGTTGACTTCTGTGATCGAAAAAGCCTTGGTTTCATGCATGTCAACATCAGAAGCCTCCTCCATAAGTTTGTTTTACGCACTGCTTTAGCACACTCCGCCAACCCTGATGTCCTTGCCATGTCTGAATCCTGGCTTATGAAGGCCACCAACAATTCTGAGATTTCCATACCCAACTATAACATTTTCCATCAAGATATAACTGCCAAAGGGGGAGGAGTTGCAATCTACTGCAGAGATAGCCTGCAAAGTTCTGTCATACTTTCCAGGTCTATACCCAAACAGTTAACCTCTCCAGAAATAAGTCTCTCACTGTTGCCGCCTGCTACCGACCCCCCTCAGCTCCCAGCGGTGCCCTGGACACCATTTGTGAAATGATCGACCCCCATCTAGCTTCAGAGTTTGTTCTGTTAGGTGACCTAAACTGGGATATGCTTAACACCCCGGCAGTCCTACAATCTAAGCTAGATGCCCTCAATCTCACACAAATCATCAAGGAACCCACCAGGTACAACCCTAAATCCGTAAACATGGGCACCCTCATAGACATTATACTTACCAACTTGCCATCAAAATACACCTCCGCTGTTTTCAATTAGGATCTTAGTGATCACTGCCTCATTGCCTGTATCTGCTATGGGTCCGCGGTCAAACGACCACCCCTTCATCACTGTCAAACGTTCCCTAAAACACTTCTGCGAGCAGGCCTCTCTAATTGACCTGGCCCGGGTATCATGGAAGGATATTGATCTCATCCCGTCAGTCGAGGATGCCTGGTCATTCTTTAAAAGTAATTTTCTCACCATCTTAGATAAGCATGCCCCTTTAAAAAATGCAGAACTAAGAACAGATATAGCCCTTGGTTCACTCCAGACCTGACTGCCCTTGACCAGCACAAAAAACATCCTGTGTATCGGACTGCAATAGCATCGAATAGTCCCCGTGATATGCAACTGTTCAGGGAAGTCAGGAACCAATACACGCAGTCAGTCAGGAAAGCAAAGGCTATCTTTTTCAAGCAGAACTTCGCATCCTGTAGCTCTAACTCCAAAATGTTTTGGGACACTGTAAAGTCCATGGAGAACAAGAGCACCTCCTCCCAGCTGTCCACTGCACTGAGGCTAGGTAACACGGTCACCACTGACAAATCCATGGGAATTCCATGGGAATTTCAATAAGCATTTCTCAACGGCTGGCCATGCCTTCCTCCTGGCTACTCCAACCCCCCCCCGCAGCTACTCACCCAAGCCTCCCCAGCTACTCCTTCACCCAAATCCAGACAGCAGATGTTCTGAAAGAGCTGCAAAACCTGGATCCGTACAAATCAGCTGGGCTAGACAATCTGGACCCTCTCTTTCTATAACTATCCGCCGCCATTGTTGCAACCACTATTACCAGCCTGTTCAACTACTCTTTAGTATCGTCCGAGATGAGATCCGCAAAAAGATTGGAAAGCTGCCACGGTCATCCCCCTCTTCAAAGGGGGTGACAACCTAGAACCAAACTGTTACAGACCTAAATCCATCCTGCCCTGCCTATCTAAAGTTGTCGAAAGCCAAGTTAATAAACAGATCACTGACCATTTCGAATCACACCGTACCTTCTCCGCTGTGCAATCCGGTTTCCGAGCCGGTCAAGGAACTGAATGATATCATAACCGCCATCGATGAAAGACAGTACCGTGCAGCCGTCTTCATTGACCTGGTCAAGGCTTTCGACTCTGTCAATCAACCGCATTCTTATCGGCAGACTCCACAGCCTTGGATTTTCTAATGACTTTCTCGCCTGGTTCACCAACTACTTTGCAGACAGAGTTCAGTGTGTCATATCGGAGGGAATGTTGTCCGGACCTCTGGCAGTCTCTATGGCGATACCACAGGGATCAATTCTCGGGCAGACTCTTTTCTCTGTATATATCAATGATGTCGCTCTTGCTGCGGGCGATTCCCTGATCCACCTCTACGCAGACGACACCATTCTGTATACTTCTGGCCCTTCCATGGACACTGTGCTAACTAACTTCCAAACAAGCTTTAATGCCATACAACACTCCTTCCATGGCCTCCAACTGCCCTTAAACGCTAGTAAAACCAAATGCATGCTTTTCAACCGTTCGCTTCCCGCACCCGCCCGCCTGACTAGCATCACCACCCTGGACGGTTCCGACCTAGAATATGTGGACAACTATAAATACCTAGGTGTCTGGCTGGACTGTAAACTCTCCTTCCAGACTCATATTATTAAACATCTCCAATCCAAAATCAAATCTATTTCGCAACAAAGCCTCCTTCACTCATGCCGCCAAACTTACCCTAGTAAAACTGACTATCCTACCGATCTTCGACTTCGGCGATGTCATCTACAAAATAGCTTCCAATACTCTACTCAGCAAACTGGATGCAGTCTATCACAGTACCATCCGTTTTGTTACCAAATCACCTTATACCACCCACCACTGCGACCTCTATTCTCCAGTCACCTGGCCCTCGCTACATACTCATCTATAAGTCTATGCTAGGTAAGGTTCCGCCTTATGTCAGTTCACTGGTCACGATAACAACACCCACCTGTAGCACATGTTCCAGCAGGTATATCTCACTGTTCATCCCCAAAGCCAACAGCTCATTTGGCCGCCTTTACTTCCAGTTCTCTGCTGCCAGTGACAGGAACAAATTGCAAAAATCACTGAAGTTGGAGACTTTTATTTCCCTCACCAACTTTAAACATCAACTATCTGAGCAGCTAACCGATCGCTGCGGCTGTACATAGTCCATCTGTAAATAGCCCACCCAATCTACCTACCTCATCCCCATACTGTTTTTATTGTATTTACTTTTCTGCTCTTTTGCACACCAGTATCTCTACTTGCACATCATCATCTGCTCATTTATCACCCCAGTGTTAATCTGCTATATTGTAATCATTCGCTCCAATGGCCTATTTATTGCCTTACCTCCTCATGCTTTTTGCACACACTGTATATAGACTTTATTTTTTTCTACTGTGTCATTGACTTGTTTATTGTGTTACTGGATTGTTTATTATTTACTCCATGTGTAACTCTGTGTTGTTGTCTGTGTCACACTGCTTTGCTTTATTTTGGCCAGGTCGCAGTTGTAAATGACAACTTGTTCTCAACTAGCCTACAAGGTTAAATTAAAGGTGAAATATATATATATTTCTTTAAACTGGTATGCTCCACATTGACCTATTACTGGTACTACCTGTATATAGCTCCACATTGACCTTGAACTGGTAGTACCTGTACAGATCTCCACATTGATCTGATACTGGTTCTCCCTGTATATTGCTCTTCTTTGATCTGGTACAGGTAGTCCCTGTATATACTGTAGATCCATATTTGATCTGGTACTGGCAATCCCTGTTAGTTCCACATTGATCTGGGACTGGTACTCCCTGTATATAGCTTCACATTGATCTGGTAGTTCTACTCCCTGAATTTAACTCCACATTGTTCTGGATCTGGTTCTTATGTTTATAGCTCCTCATTGATCTGGTATTGGTACTATCTGTATATTGATCCACATTGATCTGCTACTGGTACACCCTGTTTGTAGCTCCACATTGATCTAGTACCTTTACTACATGGATTAAGCTCCACATTGATTTGGTACTGGTTCTCACTGTATATATCTCCACATTGACCTGGTACTAGTACTACCTGTACATAGCTCCTCATTGATCTGGTACTTCTACTCCCTGTGTGTTTCCACATTAATCTGGTAGTTTTACTCCCTCTAAATAGCTCCAGATTGATCTGGTACTGGTACTCCTTGTATAGTTCCACATTGATCTGGAACTGGTACTCCCTGTATATAGCTCCACATTGATATGGTTCTGGTACTTCCTGTATAGATCCACATTAATCTGGTTCTGGTTATCCCTGTATATAGCTCCACATTGATCTGGTACTGGAACTCCTTGTATAGTTACATATTGATCTTGTAATGTTACTCCCTGTAATGTTCCTCATTGGTCTGGACCTAGCACTCACTGTGTACTGTTGTTCCACATTGATCTGGTACTGGTACTCAATGTTAAGTTTCACATTGATCTGGTACTGGTGCTCCCTGTAAACAGCTCCATACTGATCTGATACTGTTAATTCCTGTATACATTTCCACACTGATCTGGTACTTGGTTCTTCCAGTATATAGCTCCAAATTGAGCTGGTGGTGGTGCTACCTTTCCTTAGCTCTACATTGATCTGGTACTGGTTCTCCCTGTATATAGCTCCACATTGATCTGGTACTGGTACTCGCTGTATTTATCTCCACATTGATCTGGTGCTGGTACTTAATGTATATACCTCCACATTGATCTGGTACTGGTACAACCAGTTTATAGTTTCACATTGATATAGTACCGGCACAAAGTGTATAAAGCTCCAAATTGATCTGGTACTGGAACTCCCTGTCTGCGGCTCCACATTGATCTGGTACTGGTACTGCCTGTATATAGCTCCACATTGATTTGGTACAGGTACTCCCTGTATACAGCTCCACATTGATCTGGTACTGGTACTCCCTGTATACAGCTCCACATTGATCTGGTACTGGTACTCCCTGTTTATAGCTAAACTTTGATCTGGTTCAGATTCTCCCTGTTTAAAGCTAAACATTTATCTAGTGCTGGAACTCCAGAACTCCTGTTTGATCTGGTACTCGCACTCCCAGTATAGTACCACATTGATCTGGAACTGGTACTCCATGCTTTTAGCTCCACAATGATCTTGTAATGGACCTCCTTGTATATAGCTCCACATTGAAAACATTTTGGTATTCCCTATATATAGCTCCACATTGATCTGGTACAGGTAATCCCTGTATACAGCTCCACATTGATCTGGTACTGGTACTCCCTGTATACAGCTCCACATTGATCTGGTACTGGTACTCTCTGAATAGTTCAACTTTGATCTGGTACTGGTGCTCCCTGTTAATAGCTCCACATTGATCTAGTACCTGCACTATGTGTATGTAGCTCCACATTGATTTGGTACTGGTACTCATTGTATATAGCTCCACATTGATATTGTACTAATACTCCCTGTGCATAGCTCCATATTGCTCTGGTGCTGGTACTCCCTCTATAGTTTCACATTGATCTGGTACTGGTACTCCCTGTATACAGTTCCACATAGATCTGGTACAGGTTCTTCCTGAATATAGTTTGATATTAATCTGGTACTGGTACTAGCTGTATATAGGTCCACATTGATCTGGTATTGGTACTCCTTGTATATAGCTCCACATTGATCAGGTTCTGGTACTCCCTGTATATTTCTCCACATTGATATGGTAATTCAACTCTGTGTATTTCACACAATGATCTGGTACTGTTACTTATTAAAGTATATAGCTCCAAATTGATCTGGTACTGGTACTCCCTTTATATAGCTCCACATTGATCTAGTGCCTGTACACACTATATATACTTTAGCTCCACATTGATTTGGTGCTGATTCTCTCTGTATATAGCTCCACTTTCATCTGGTACTAGTACTCCCTGTACAAATCTCCACATTGATCTGATACGGATACTCCCTGTATATAGCTCCACATTGACCTGGTTGTCCCTGTATACAGCTCCACATTGATCTGGTTGTCCCTTTATATGACTCCACATTGATCTGGTTCTGGTACCCCCTGTTTATAGCTACACATTTATCTAGTACAGGTACTCCCTGTACACAGCTCCACAATGATCTGGTACTGTTACTCTCTGAATAGTTCAACTTTGATCTGGTACTGGTGCTCCCTGTTAATAGCTTCACATTGATCTAGTACTGGTACTTCTTGTATATAGCTCCACATTGATTTGGTACTGGTACTACCTGTATATTTCATTACATTGATCTGGTACTGGTTCACCCTGGATATATCCAAATTGATCTATCCACATTGAACTGGTACTGGTACTCAATGTACATAGCTCCACATTTATCTGATACTGGATAACCCTGTATAGTTCACCATTTATCTGATACTGGATAACCCTGTATAGTTCACCATTTATCTGATACTGGGTAACCCTGTATAGTTCACCATTTATCTAATACTGGATAACCCTGTATAGTTCACCATTTATCTGGAACTGGATAACCCTGTATAGTTCACCATTTATCTGATACTGGATAACCCTGTATAGTTCACCATTTATCTGATACTGGATAACCCTGTATAGTTCACCATTTATCTGATACTGGATAACCCTGTATAGTTCACCATTTATCTGATACTGGATAACCCTGTATAGTTCACCATTTATCTGATACTGGGTAACTCTGTATAGTTCACCATTTATCTGATACTGGATAACCCTGTATAGTGTACCATTTATCTGATACTGGATAACCCTGTATAGTTTACCATTTATCTGATACTGGATAACCCTGTATAGTTTACCATTTATCTGATACTGGATAACCCTGTATAGTTCACCATTTATCTGATACTGGATAACCCTGTATAGTGTACCATTTATCTGATACTGGATAACCATGTATAGTTTACCATTTATCTGATACTGGATAACCCTGTATAGTTCACCATTTATCTGATACTGGATAACCCTGTATAGTTCACCATTTATCTGATACTGGATAACCCTGTATAGTTTACCATTTATCTGATACTGGATAACCCTGTATAGTTTACCATTTATCTGATACTAGATAACCCTGTATAGTTCACCATTTATCTGGAACTGGATAACCCTGTATAGTTCACCATTTATCTGATACTGGATAACCCTGTATAGTTCACCATTTATCTGATACTGGGTAACCCTGTATAGTTCACCATTTATCTAATACTGGATAACCCTGTATAGTTTACCATTTATCTGATACTGGGTAACCCTGTATAGTTCACCATTTATCTGATACTGGGTAACCCTGTATAGTTCACCATTTATCTAATACTGGATAACCCTGTATAGTTTACCATTTATCTGATACTGGGTAACCCTGTATAGTTCACCATTTATCTGATACTGGGTAACCCTGTATAGTTCACCATTTATCTAATACTGGATAACCCTGTATAGTTTACCATTTATCTGATACTGGATAACCCTGTATAGTTTACCATTTATCTGATACTGGATAACCCTGTATAGTTCACCATTTATCTGATACTGGATAACCCTGTATAGTGTACCATTTATCTGATACTGGATAACCCTGTATAGTTTACCATTTATCTGATACTGGATAACCCTGTATAGTTCACCATTTATCTAATACTGGATAACCCTGTATAGTTCACCATTTATCTGGAACTGGATAACCCTGTATAGTTCACCATTTATCTGATACTGGATAACCCTGTATAGTTCACCATTTATCTGATACTGGATAACCCTGTATAGTTCACCATTTATCTGATACTGGGTAACCCTGTATAGTTCACCATTTATCTGATACTGGATAACCCTGTATAGTGTACCATTTATCTGATACTGGATAACCCTGTATAGTTCACCATTTATCTGATACTGGGTAACCCTGTATAGTTCACCATTTATCTAATACTGGATAACCCTGTATAGTTTACCATTTATCTGATACTGGGTAACCCTGTATAGTTCACCATTTATCTGATACTGGGTAACCCTGTATAGTTCACCATTTATCTAATACTGGATAACCCTGTACAGTTTACCATTTATCTGATACTGGATAACCCTGTATAGTTTACCATTTATCTGATACTGGATAACCCTGTATAGTTCACCATTTATCTGATACTGGATAACCCTGTATAGTGTACCATTTATCTGATACTGGATAACCCTGTATAGTTTACCATTTATCTGATACTGGATAACCCTGTATAGTTCACCATTTATCTAATACTGGATAACCCTGTATAGTTCACCATTTATCTGGAACTGGATAACCCTGTATAGTTCACCATTTATCTGATACTGGATAACCCTGTATAGTTCACCATTTATCTGATACTGGATAACCCTGTATAGTTCACCATTTATCTGATACTGGGTAACCCTGTATAGTTCACCATTTATCTGATACTGGATAACCCTGTATAGTGTACCATTTATCTGATACTGGATAACCCTGTATAGTGTACCATTTATCTGATACTGGATAACCCTTTATAGTTTACCATTTATCTGATACTGGATAACCCTGTATAGTTTACCATTTATCTGATACTGGATAACCCTGTATAGTTCACCATTTATCTGATACTGGATAACCCTGTATAGTGTACCATTTATCTGATACTGGATAACCCTGTATAGTTTACCATTTATCTGATACTGGATAACCCTGTATAGTTCACCATTTATCTGATACTGGATAACCCTGTATAGTTTACCATTTATCTGATACTGGATAACCCTGTATAGTTTACCATTTATCTGATACTGGATAACCTGTATAGTTCACCATTTATCTGGAACTGAATAACCCTGTTAGTTCCACATTGATCTGGTACTGGTGCTCCTTGTAAATAGCTCCACCCTGATCTGGTACTGGTAGTCCCTGTAAACAGCTCCACATTGATCTGGTTCTGGTAGTCCCTGTTTATTGTGCCACACTTGTCTGATATTGGTACTCCCTGGATATAGCTCTACATTTATATTGTACTGGTTCTCCCTGGATACAGCTCCACATTGATCTGGTACTGGTACTCTCTGAATAGTTAAACTTTGATCTGGTACTGGTGCTCCCTGTTAATAGCTCCACATTGATCTAGTATCTGTACTATGTGTATGTAGCTCCAAATTGATTTGGTACTGGTACTCACTGTATATAGCTCCACATTGATTTGGTACTGGTACTCACTGTATATAACTCCACATTGATTTTGTACTAATACTCCCTGTGCATAGCTCCACATTGATCTGGTGCTGGTTCCCCCTATTTAGTCCCACATTGATCTGGTACAGATACTAACTGTATATAACTCCACATTGATCTGGTACTGGTACTCCCTGTATATAGGACCACATTGATCTGGTACTGGTACTCCCTGTATATAGCTCCACATTGATCTGGTACTGGTACTCCCTGTATATAGCTCCACATTGATCTGGTACTGGTACTCCCTATATGTAGCTCCACATTGATCTGGTACTGGTACTCCCTGTGTAGTTACACATTGATCTGGTACTGTTACTCCTTGTAAAGTTCCCCATTGGTTTGGTACTGGCACTCACTGTGTACTGTAGTTCAACATTGATATGGTACTGGTATTCAATGTTTAGTTTCACATTGACCTTGTACTGTTAATAACTTTATTCAGCTCAACATGTATCTGGTACTGGAACAGCCTGTGCACAGCTCCACATTGATCTGAAACTGGTGCTCCCTGTATAGTTCCAATTTGATCTTGTACTGTTACTCCATGTAAAGTTCCAAATTAGTCTAGTACTGGTACTCCATGTATAGTTCCACATTGATCTGGTACTGTTACTCCCTGTAAGGTTCCACATTGGGATTGTACTGGTACTCCCTGTGTATTGTAGTTCCACATTGATCTGGTATGTGTTCTCCCTGTATAGTTCCACATTGATCTGGTGCTTGTGCTCCCTGTATACATCTCCAAATTGATATGGTACTGGTACTCCCTTTATATAGCTCCGCATTGATCTGGTACTGGTACTCCCTGAACATAGCTCCGCATTGATCTGGTACTGGTACTCCCTGAACATAGCTCCACATTGATCTAGTACTGGTACTCCCTGAACATAGCTCCACATTGATCTAGTACTGGTACTCCCTGTATATATCTCCACAAGCATCTGGTACAAGTAACTCCTGTATATAGCTCCACATTTATCTGGTACTGGTACTCCCTGTATATATAGCTCCACATTGATCTGGTACTGGTACTCCATGTATATATAGCTCCACATTGATCTGGTACTGGTACTCCCTGTATATATAGCTCCACATTGATCTGGTACTGGTACTCCATGTATATATAGCTCCACATTGATCTGGTACTGGTACTCCCTGTATATATAGCTCCACATTGATCTGGTCCTGGTACTCCCTGTAAATAGCTCCACATTGATCTGGTACTGGTACTCCCTGTATATATAGCTCCACATTGATCTGGTCCTGGTACTCCCTGTAAATAGCTCCACATTGATCTGGTACTGGTACTCCATGAATATATAGCTCCACATTGATCTGGTCCTGGTACTCCCTGTAAATAGCTCCACATTGATCTGGTACTGGTACTCTCTGTATATAGCTCCACATTGATCTGGTACTGGTACTCCCTGTAAATAGCTCCACATTGATCTGGTACTGGTACTCCCTGTAAATAGCTCCACATTGATCTGGTACTGGTACTCTCTGTAAATAGCTCCACATTGATCTGGTACTGGTACTCTCTGTAAATAGCTCCACATTGATCTGGTACTGGTACTCCCTGTAAATAGCTCCACATTGATCTGGTCCTGGTACTCTCTGTAAATAGCTCCACATTGATCTGGTACTGGTACTCCCTGTAAATAGCTCCACATTGATCTGGTCCTGGTACTCTCTGTAAATAGCTCCACATTGATCTGGTCCTGGTACTCCCTGTAAATAGCTCCACATTGATCTGGTCCTGGTACTCCCTGTAAATAGCTCCACATTGATCTGGTACTGGTACTCCCTGTATATATAGCTCCACATTGATCTGGTACTGGTACTCCCTGTATATATAGCTCCACATTGATCTGGTACTGGTACTCCCTGTAAATAGCTCCACATTGATCTGGTCCTGGTACTCCCTATATATAGCTCCACATTGATCTGGTACTGGTACTCCCTGTAAATAGCTCCACATTGATCTGGTCCTGGTACTCCCTGTAAATAGCTCCACATTGATCTGGTCCTGGTACTCCCTATATATAGCTCCACATTGATCTGGTCCTGGTACTCCCTGTAAATAGCTCCACATTGATCTGGTACTGGTACTCCCTGTATATAGCTCCGCATTGATCTGGTACTGGTACTCTCTGTATACAGCTCCACATTGATCTGGTACTGGTACTCCCTGTATATATAGCTCCACATTGATCTGGTCCTGGTACTCCCTGTAAATAGCTCCACATTGATCTGGTACTGGTACTCTCTGTATACAGCTCCACATTGATCTGGTACTGGTACTCCCTGTATATATAGCTCCACATTGATCTGGTCCTGGTACTCCCTGTAAATAGCTCCACATTGATCTGGTACTGGTACTCCCTGTAAATAGCTCCACATTGATCTGGTACTGGTACTCCCTGTATACAGCTCCACATTGATCTGGTCCTGGTACTCCCTGTATATAGCTCCACATTGATCTGGTACTGGTACTCTCTGTATATACAGCTCCACATTGATCTGCTACTGGTACTCTCTGTATATACAGCTCCACATTGATCTGCTACTGGTACTCTCTGTATATACAGCTCCACATTGATCTGGTCCTGGTACTCCCTGTATATAGCTCCACATTGATCTGGTCCTGGTACTCCCTGTATATAGCTCCACATTGATCTGGTCCTGGTACTCCCTGTATACAGCTCCACATTGATCTGGTCCTGGTACTCCCTGTATATAGCTCCACATTGATCTGGTCCTGGTACTCCCTGTATATAGCTCCACATTGATCTGGTACTGGTACTCTCTGTATATACAGCTCCACATTGATCTGCTACTGGTACTCCCTGTAAATAGCTCCACATTGATCTGGTCCTGGTACTCTCTGTATATACAGCTCCACATTGATCTGCTACTGGTACTCTCTGTATACAGCTCCATTCTTGTGTATTTTATTTTATTCCTCTTGTGTTGCTATTTTATTTATATCTGTGCTATTCTTTGGAACTTTGCATCACTGGGATGGGCTCCAGCAAGCATTTCACACTATGGTCTACAATATTCGGTGCATGTGACAGATAACATTTCATTTGATTTTGTGTGTGTGTGAATGTGAGTGTGTGACGTGCGTCTGTGTGTGCATGCATGGGTGTGTGTTTTTATGTTTGTGCACGGATGCTGCCATAGGAGTGGTTTGTTGCACCCAGGTGGAGTCATTGGTTGATGTGGTTCGAGCCAGTGATGTTTGGGTAGTATTATAGGACCTGTGGGGATTATACACTGTGGAAGGCCATTAGGAGATCAGACCTACCCAGAACTCTGGAGACCTGCTGTAACCTGCACCACCTGGCCCTTTCCTGATCTATTTGTTATCAGCCTCTGGGCTGGAGTAATAGAGGAGCAGTATCCGACATCTTAGAGACCTCCTCTCTCTAACTCTACCTTCCCCCTCCCCATGACCTCGGTCGTGTTCTGACCTGGGCCCAAAGGGCTTTGATCATAGTAGTGCACTATATAGGGAACAGGGTTTCATTTGGGACAGGGTCCTCCTCACCTGTACCTGCTCCCAGAGTCCTCCTCCTCCCCACCCGTACCTGCTCCTCCACCTCCCTCCCTCCCCACCCGTACCTGCTCCTCTACCCCCCCTCCCTCCCCACCTGTACCTGCTCCTCTACCTCCCTCCCTCCCTCCCCACCTGTACCTCCTCCTCTACCTCCCTCCCTCCCCACCCGTACCTGTTCCTCTACCTCCCTCCCTCCCTCCCCACCTGTACCTGTTCCTCTACCTCCCTCCCTCCCCACCCGTACCTGTTCCTCTACCTCCCTCCCTCCCCACCTGTACCTGTTCCTCTACCTCCCTCCCTCCCCACCCGTACCTGCTCCTCTACCTTTCTCCCTCCCTCCCCACCCGTACCTGTTCCTCTACCTCCCTCCCTCCCTCCCCACCTGTACCTGTTCCTCTACCTCCCTCCCTCCCCACCCGTACCTGTTCCTCTACCTCCCTCCCTCCCTCCCTCCCCACCTGTACCTGTTCCTCTACCTCCCTCCCTCCCCACCCGTACCTGCTCCTCTACCTTTCTCCCTCCCTCCCCACCCGTACCTGCTCCTCTACCTCCCTCCCTCCCTCCCCACCCGTACATGCTCCTCTACCTCCCTCCCTCCCCACCCGTACCTGCTCCTCTACCTCCCTCCCTCCCCACCCGTACCTGCTCCTCTACCTCCCTCCCCACCCGTACCTGCTCCTCTACCTCCCTCCCTCCCCACCCATACCTGCTCCTCTACCTCCCTCCCTCCCCACCCATACCTGCTCCTCTACCTCCCTCCCTCCCCACCTGTACCTGCTCCTCTACCTCCCTCCCTCCCTCCCCACCCGTACCTGCTCCTCTACCTCCCTCCCTCCCCACCCGTACCTGCTCCTCTACCTCCCTCCCTCCCCACCCGTACCTGCTCCTCTACCTCCCTCCCTCCCCACCCGTACCTGCTCATCTACCTCTCTCCCTCCCTCCCCACCCATACCTGCTCCTCTACCTCCCTCCCCCACCTGTACCTGCTCCTCTACCTCTCTCCCTCCCTCCCCACCCGTACCTGCTCATCTACCTTTCTCCCTCCCTCCCCACCCGTACCTGCTCCTCTACCTCCCTCCCTCCCCAACCATACCTGCTCCTCCACCTCCCTCCCTCCCCACCCGTACCTGCTCCTCTACCCCCCCCTCCCTCCCCACCTGTACCTGCTCCTCTACCTCCCCCCCTCCCTCCCCACCCGTACCTGCTCCTCTACCTCCCTCCCTCCCTCCCCACCCGTACCTGCTCCTCTACCTCCCTCCCTCCCCACCCGTACCTGCTCCTCTACCTCCCTCCCTCCCCACCCGTACCTGTTCCTCTACCTCCCTCCCTCCCTCCCCACCTGTACCTGTTCCTCTACCTCCCTCCCTCCCCACCCGTACCTGCTCCTCTACCTTTCTCCCTCCCTCCCCACCCGTACCTGCTCCTCTACCTCCCTCCCTCCCTCCCCACCCGTACATGCTCCTCTACCTCCCTCCCTCCCCACCCGTACCTGCTCCTCTACCTCCCTCCCTCCCCACCCGTACCTGCTCCTCTACCTCCCTCCCCACCCGTACCTGCTCCTCTACCTCCCTCCCTCCCCACCCATACCTGCTCCTCTACCTCCCTCCCTCCCCACCCATACCTGCTCCTCTACCTCCCTCCCTCCCCACCCGTACCTGCTCCTCTACCTCCCTCCCTCCCCACCCGTACCTGCTCCTCTACCCTCCCTCCCTCCCTCCCCACCCATACCTGCTCCTCTACCTCCCTCCCCCACCTGTACCTGCTCCTCTACCTCTCTCCCTCCCTCCCCACCCGTACCTGCTCCTCTACCTTTCTCCCTCCCTCCCCACCCGTACCTGCTCCTCTACCTCCCTCCCTCCCCAACCATACCTGCTCCTCTACCTCCCTCCCTCCCCACCCGTACCTGCTCCTCTACCTCCCTCCCTCCCCACCCGTACCTGCTCCTCTACCTCCCCCCCTCCTACCCGTACCTGCTCCTCTACCTCCCTCCCTCCCCACCCGTACCTGCTCCTCTACCTCCCTCCCTCCCCACCCGTACCTGCTCCTCTACCTCCCTCCCTCCCCAACCATACCTGCTCCTCTACCTGCCTCCCTCCCCACCCGTACCTGCTCCTCTACCTCCCTCCCTCCCCACCCGTACCTGCTCCTCTACCTCCCTCCCTCCCTCCCCAACCATACCTGCTCCTCTACCTCCCTCCCTCCCCACTCGTACCTGCTCCTCTACCTCCCTCCCTCCCCACCCGTACCTGCTCCTCTACCTCTCTCCCTCCCTCCCTCCCAACCTGTACCTGCTCCTCTACCGCCCTCCCTCCCCATCTTCCTCTCCCAGACCCCACCACCTCCCTACCTTCCTTAGACCACCCCACCTCCCTACCTCCCTACCTCCCCTAGACATCCCTACCTCCCTACCTCCACACCCCCCCACCTTCCTAACCCCCCCAGACCTTCCCACCTCCCTACCTCCCTACCTCCCCATACCTACCTCCCTACCTCCCCCAGACATCCCTACCTCCCTACCTCCCCCAGACCTCCCCACCTCCCTACCTTCCTACCTCCCCCAGACCTTCCCACCTCCCTACCTTCCTACCTGCCCCAGACCTCACCACCTTCCTACCTCCCCCAGACCTCCCCACCTCCCTCAGACCTCACCACCTCCCTCCCATCTCCCTACCTCCCTTAGACCTCCCCACCTCCCTTAGACCTCCCTATCGCTCTACCTCCCCATCCCTACATCCCCCAGACCTTCCCACCTTCCTACCTTCCTACCTCCTCCTCCCTTAGACCTCCCCACCTCCCTTAGACCTCCCTACCTCTCTACCTCCCCATCCCTACATCCCCCAGACCTTCCCACCTTCCTACCTTCCTACCTCCTCCAGACCTCCCCACCTCCCCACCTCCCCCAGACCTCCCCACCTCCCAACACTCCTACCTTCCCCAGACATCCCTACCTCCCTACCTCCACACCCCCCTACCTTCCTACCTCCCCCAGACCTTCCCACCTCCCTACCTCCCTACCTCCCCATCCCTACCTCCCTACCTCCCCCAGATCTCCCCACCTCCCCCAGACCTCCCCACCTCCCTACCCTCCTACCTTCCCCAGACCTCCCTACCACTCTACATCCCCCAGACCTCCACACCTCCTTCCCACCACCATGCCTAGGACGTCTTTGTCCTCCCTGGTCCCAAGATGCTATTTGTCATCAGCGACCTCGAAGTTCGTTATGTAAACATACATTTGGCCTAATTAACAGGAGATATAAAGTGCCGTCCTGGGAATGATATCTCTTACAAGGAAGGAGCGAGGGGGTTGGTTGGTCGGTTGGCATGTACCTTTGTTAGGACCTGAACAGACTAAATGCAGCCCACATGGCATCATTATTTCATATACACTTAACTAGCTACAGCAGGGGTGGACAAACCTTTTTTTTCTATGGAGGGCCACACACATTTTCGGGAGACTGTTTTGTTTGTCAGTATCAACATGCGGTCCAGAAAAACTGCAGTTATTTGAAAATATATTATGAATGTTTTGACGTACTTTCCACAAGAGGAAAGTGAGGGGAGGATGGCTCATGACAATGTCTGTTTGATGTGTGTTTGACGTGTTTGATACCATTCCATTAATACCAGCAATTACTAGTGTATTATTCTGTCTTAGTGCAGTATTATATCTTAGTGTATTATTCTGTCTTAGTGCAGTATTATATCTTAGTGTATTATTCTGTCTTAGTGCAGTATTATATCTTAGTGTATTATTCTGTCTTAGTGCAGTGTTCTATCATAGTGCAGTATTCTATCTTAGTGCAGTATTCATTGCCAGAGCCAAATAAAGCTAGACAAGAATACCTTAGTATATACATTAATCAATTAAGTTGGCTGTGAAAGGAGCTCTCATGCAAAACCTCAAATAAACAATTGTCCAATCTGCATATGCTAGTGCAGTCAGTGACAGAGCAGAAACCAGAGGGAAATTATGATTAAAAAAGAAGGGAGAAACAAAGAAAGATCGAGAGAATATGAGAGAGGGGGGGCAGGGAGAGAGGAATGGAGTGCAGAAATTCACTGATTACAGAGAGAGGAGAACAGGTGCTCTGCAGCCCCCCTCCTGGGACCCCCACACAGCCACTGAGTCCGCGCTGGGACAGGGAGGGGGTCCAGGGGAGCTGGGTGGGTCCGGGGGACACAGGAGGGACCGAGGGGGAAGGGGTGTGAGGGTGTGAGGGAGGGAGTGAGAGAGCCTAGCTCATTAGAGAGCTTTTGCTTCTGCCCCTCGGGAGCTGTCTAATCATCACAAAGGGACCGGGAGCCTGTTAGAGCAGAATACGCCACACAATATGTACCTATTTACTCATCCCTCTATCCCCTCTCTCCATCTCTCCATCCCTCCATCCATCCAGCCCTCTCTCCCTCTCTCCATCTCTCCCTCCATCCCTCTATCCCTCCATCCCTCTATCCCTCTCTCCATCTCTCCATCCCTCTATACCTCTCTCCATCTCTCCATCCATCCCTCTATCCCTCTCTCCATCTCTCGATCCCTACATCCATTCTTACATCCATTCTTACATCCATCCCTTCTTCCCTCCATCTCTCCATCCATTCCTCCATCCATTCCTCCATCCATCCCTCCATCCAGCCTTCTATCCATCTCTCCATCCATATCTCCATCCATCTCTCCATCCATCCCCCCATCCCTCCATCCATCCCTCCATCCATCTCTCCATCCCACCCTCCATCCATCTCTCCATCACACCCTCCATCCATCTCTCCATCCCAATTAGTTAGTTAGGATATGGGTTATTTGGGGTATTAGTTAGTTGGGGTATTACTTAGTTGAGGTATTAGTTAGTTGGGGTATTAGTTCGTTGGGGTATTAGCTAGTTGAGGTATTAGTTAGTCGGGGTATTAGTTAGTTGGGGTATTAGTTAGTTGGGGTATTAGTTAGTTGGGGTATTAGTTAGTTGAGGTATTTGTTAGTTGGGGTATTAGTTAGTTGGGGTATTAGTTAGTTGGGGTATTAGTTAGTTGGGGTATTAGTTAGTTGAGATATTAGTTCGTTGGGGTATTAGTTTGTTTGGGTATTATTTAGTCAGGGTATTAGTTTGCTGGGGTATTAGTTAGCTGGGGTATGAGTTCATTGGGGTATTAGTTTGCTGGGGTATTAGTTAGCTGGGGTATTAGTTAGTTGGGGTATTAGTTAGCTGAGTAATTAGTTAGTTGGGGTATTAGTTAGTTGGGGTATAAGTTAGCTGGGGTATTAGTTAGCTGGGGTATTAATTTGCTGGGGTATTAGTTAGTTGGGGTATTAGTTCGTTGGGGTATAAGTTAGCTGGGGTATTAGTTAGCTGGGGTATTAGTTAGTTGAGGTATTAGTTAGTTGGGGTATTAGTTAGCTGGGGTATTAGTTAGTTGGGGTATAAGTTAGCTGGGGTATTCGTTAGTTGAGGTATTAGTTATTTGGGGTATTAGTTAGTTGGGGTATTAGTTAGTTGAGGTATTAGTTAGTTGGGGTATAAGTTAGTTGGGGTATTAGTTAGTTGGGGTATTAGTTAGTTGGGGTATTAGTTAGTTGGGATATTAGTTAGTTGGGGTATTAGTTAGTTGGGGTATTAGTTAGTTGGGGTATTAGTTAGTTGGGGTATTAGTTAGCTGGGGTATTAGTTAGTTGGGGTATTAGTTAGTTGGGGTATTAGTTAGTTGGGGTATTAGTTAGTTGGGATATTAGTTAGTTGGGGTATTAGTTAGTTGGGGTATTAGTTTGTTTGGGTATTATTTAGTCAGGGTATTAGTTAGTTGGGGTATTAGTTAGTTGGGGTATTAGTTTGCTGGGGTATTAGTTAGTTGGGGTATTAGTTAGTTGGGGTATTAGTTTGCTAGGGTATTAGTTAGTTGGGATATTAGTTAGTTGGGGTATAAGTTAGTTGGGGTATTAGTTAGTTGGGGTATTAGTTAGTTGGGGTATTAGTTAGTTGGGGTATTAGTTAGTCAGGGTATTAGTTTGCTGGGGTATTAGTTAGTTGGGGTATTAGTTTGCTGGGGTATTAGTTGGTTGGGGTATTAGTTAGTTGGGGTATTAGTTTGCTGGGGTATTAGTTAGTTGGGGTATTAGTTAGTTGGGGTATTAATTAGTTGGGGTATAAGTTAGCTGGGGTATTAGTTAGTTGGGGTATTAGTTAGTTGGGGTATAAGTTAGCTGGGGTATTAGTTAGTTGGGGTATTAGTTAGTTGGGGTATTAGTTAGTTGGGGTATTATTTAGTCAGGGTATTAATTTGCTGGGGTATTAGTTAGTTGGGGTATTAGTTCGTTGGGGTATAAGTTAGCTGGGGTATTAGTTAGCTGGGGTATTAGTTAGTTGGGATATTAGTTAGTTGGGGTATTAGTTAGTTGGGGTATTAGTTAGTTGGGGTATTAGTTAGTTGGGGGTATTAGTTAGCTGGGGTATTAGTTAGTTGGGGTATTAGTTAGTTGGGGTATTAGTTAGTTGGGGTATTAGTTAGTTGGGATATTAGTTAGTTGGGGTATTAGTTAGTTGGGGTATTAGTTTGTTTGGGTATTATTTAGTCAGGGTATTAGTTAGTTGGGGTATTAGTTAGTTGGGGTATTAGTTTGCTGGGGTATTAGTTAGTTGGGGTATTAGTTAGTTGGGGTATTAGTTTGCAGGGGTATTAGTTAGTTGGGATATTAGTTAGTTGGGGTATAAGTTAGTTGGGGTATTAGTTAGTTGGGGTATTAGTTAGTTGGGGTATTAGTTAGTTGGGGTATTAGTTAGTTGGGGTATTAGTTAGTCAGGGTATTAGTTTGCTGGGGTATTAGTTAGTTGGGGTATTAGTTTGCTGGGGTATTAGTTGGTTGGGGTATTAGTTAGTTGGGGTATTAGTTTGCTGGGGTATTAGTTAGTTGGGGTATTAGTTAGTTGGGGTATTAGTTAGTTGGGGTATTAATTAGTTGGGGTATAAGTTAGCTGGGGTATTAGTTAGTTGGGGTATTAGTTAGTTGGGGTATAAGTTAGCTGGGGTATTAGTTAGTTGGGGTATTAGTTAGTTGGGGTATTAGTTAGTTGGGGTATTATTTAGTCAGGGTATTAGTTGCTGGGGTATTAGTTAGTTGGGGTATTAGTTAGTTGGGGTATTATTTAGTCAGGGTATTAGTTTGCTGGGTTATTAGTTAGTTGGGGTATTATTTAGTCAGGGTATTAGTTTGCTGGGGTATTAGTTAGTTGGGGTATTAGTTAGTTGGGGTATTAGTTAGTTGGGGTATTAGTTAGTTGGGGTATAAGTTAGCTGGGGTATTAGTTAGTTGGGGTATTAGTTAGTTGGGGTATTAGTTAGTTGGGGTATTAGTTCGTTGGGGTATTAGTTAGCTGGGGTATTAGTTAGTTGGGGTATTAGTTAGTTGGGGTATTAGTTAGCTGGGGTATTAGTTAGTTGGGGTATAAGTTAGCTGGGGTAATGGTTAGTTGGGGTATTAGTTAGTTGGGGTATTAGTTAGTTGGGGTATTAGTTAGTTGGGGTATAAGTTAGCTGGGGTATTAGTTAGTTGGGGTATTAGTTAGCTGGGGTATTAGTTAGTTGGGGTATAAGTTAGCTGGTGTAATGGTTAGTTGGGGTATTAGTTAGTTGGGGTATTAGTTAGTTGGGGTATTAGTTAGTTGGGGTATTAGTTAGCTGGGGTATTAGTTAGTTGGGGTATAAGTTAGCTGGGGTATTAGTTAGTTGAGGTATTAGTTAGTTGGAGTATTAGTTAGCTGGGGTATTAGTTAGTTCGGGTATAAGTTAGCTGGGGTATTAGTTAGCTGGGGTATTAGTTAGTTGGGGTATTAGTTAGTTGGGGTATTAGTTAGCTGGGGTATTAGTTAGTTGGGGTATTAGTTAGCTGGGGTATTAGTTAGTTGGGGTATAAGTTAGCTGGGGTATTAGTTAGTTGGGGTATTAGTTAGTTGGGGTATTAGTTAGTTGGGGTATTAGTTAGTTGGGGTATAAGTTAGCTGGGGTATTAGTTAGCTGGGGTATTAGTTAGTTGGGGTATTAGTTAGTTGGGGTATTAGTTAGCTGGGGTATTAGTTAGTTGGGGTATTAGTTAGTTGGGGTATTAGTTAGTTGGGGTATTAGTTAGTTGGGGTATTAGTTAGTTGGGGTATTAGTTAGTTGGGGTATAAGTTAGCTGGGGTAATGGTTAGTAAATA
>NC_034187.2:15419505-15487005 GCF_002021735.2 Oncorhynchus kisutch
TTCCTGGGGCTTTATCAGGTTTTATGTTCAGTTGAGTTTTTAATTAGTGTGTGTGTATGAAACAACAGGGTTTTAATAAAAAGCAACAGTGTTTTACTGAAAAACAACACTATTTTAATAAAAAAAAACACTGTATTTTAATCTAGTAACGTTGTTGTTTCTTTTCAGTGTTGTTGACAGGCTAAAGTCTTTCACAATACATAGAGATTTGATTAAAACAATGTCACCCCTTTAGCAATGAATTCAAAACAGATCATATTTAAAAAACAGTATCTGCTAAGTCAGACAAATCAAAATCATCTGTTCTAACTCTATCAATCTCATGGACCCCACCAGATGCATCCCACAAGGTACCCTATTCCCTTAATAAAGCCCCATGGACCCTGGTTAAAAGTAGTGCACTACATAGGTGATAGGGTGCCATTTGAATCTCTTTAACATCATGGAGGTTGTGATGTGACCTCAACAAACACTGTTACTTCAGTTGCAACTTCTTTCCTATAAAGCTAACCAAACGTTATCCTTATCATACTCGTCTCACCACCACTGTTGCATAACCTTCCACCATGTGGACTAGCGAGCGTCTCTGCTATGTGCTGTGTGTGTGCCTCCCTAACCTCCACCACTCATATGGGTTAGAGGTTAGGTAAGACGTTGAGATATCTTGATAAGCAACAGCAAGCACCCCCAATTTCTCTCTTCTCCTCTTTTCGTCTACACATCACTCTATATTTCTATTAGTTGTCTTCCTCTCCTCTTTTCCTCTCCACCCCCCTCCCCCCCAGCTTCATCCTGGCTGGCAGAGGCACTCTCAGGCAGAACAGAGGAGGGATAGATGAAGAGAGAGAAGGATGAAGAGGTAAAGGTAGAATCAGTGATAGAAAAGGCCATCAGATATCAGGCTCTAAACTCACTCTCTAACTCATTCACTATCTAAACTCACTCTATAAACTCACTCACTCACTCTCTAACTCACTCACACACTACAGTCAGACTACTGCTGAATGTCTATGGTGACATCCTCCCACCCTCAATACATGCTATACTATAGGAGCATTCAGCATTGTGTCACAGGTTAGGAGAGTCAAAGGTCACTATCTCTCTGATCACCAGATGCTGTTTATTCCCTTAGCAGCGTTAGCATCCTCTCTTCTCCTCCCCTTCCCCTTCCCCTCTCCTCATCCCATCCTCCTCTCCACTCTCCCCTTCCTACCAGGGGAGTGGCTGACTTTCAGAGAACAGAAGAGGGCTTAGAGGGAAGAATCAATAACACATGATTTATTGATCACTAAAAATGCTTATCCTCATTAGCCCCCTAAAGGGACCTCAGTGATCAGCAGATTACTAAATGTCATCACCCTCCCTTCCCTTCGGCCCCTCCCTCCCTCTGGCCTGCCCCTCCCTCCCTCTGGCCTGGCCACTCTCTCTCCCTGGCCCCTCCCTCCCTCTGGCCTGCACCTCTCTCTGTGGCCCTGTCTGACACAAAAATCATCCACAGTTGTTTCCTGCATCCTGATTCTCCAGCTTTCTCCTAAAGTGTACAGTTGTACACTTACTTGCATTAACTGAACAATGGTGAAAACTCCCTCTCAAGCCATGTGCCTGCAAGTTCACACTTCGGGAGAATAGTGGAAATAGTCATTGTCAGCATTGCCAGTCTCAACTCAGTTGTAACCAAGAACAACTCTAACCCAGAACAGAGTCTGGCTTTTTTTTCTACCTGCCATAGCAAAGTTTATGCAGTATGTTTGTCTGCTTGGCACTTTCACATCTTCGACTGAAATTGTACTAATCTCACAGTGGAGCATTAAATATTTACAACAGGGGTCATCAACCTTTTCTGAGTCACGTTCACATTGTGAGTCAAAACGCAAGCCGAGTTCTACCGCTCAGATTGACGTAAAACACATAAGCCTATAGGCTCAATGCACTATCACTGCATATTGGCTCTGCTTGAATTGCCCTGCAAATGTGGTTCTTCTCAGACCGTTTAAAACATTTTAAAGTGTGGTATATAATCACACTGGTAATATATAATTTATTGTATTACTTGTAAGGCACAACTGAGTGAACAGAATCATTTGCTATTTTTTTTACTGGACTGATGGCCTGCATCTGATGTTCAGTCTGAGGGGAGAGAAGGAGCAGCAGTGAGGCTGCCTGTCACCTGACTCACCGTCCCTCTGCTCTCCCTCTCTCTGCTGAGAAAAGGGGACACAATCTTCCAGCTGATGGCGAAACTCAAGTCGCACTGCATTATTTCTGCGTCATTCACCAATTCATGTTGTTACTCCGATGTCCAGAGAAAGTGAAATAAATATTCCTTGATATGAAAAGACACCAGCTGCTAATAATAACCACACCAGCTTATGGGAACACTTTGCTGACTTGAACACGAACTTACTCATAACAAAACCCAGCTCTTTGTTGTATTCTTTGAGTGTCTCTCTAGTCAGGATTTTAAATGTTTTGAAATGCCAGAATCAGCTTCGCTGTGCTTTTTTTTTTACAGTCTATGGCTTGAGGAAACTGTGCAGACACAGTGATCCGTGCTATATTACTGGCCAGTGGTAGGCCTATGGGTGCACTTGATTTGCTCTCTGGGCATGCTGGGTAGGCGGAGTTCTACCTTCAGACATGAAATAGTTAAAAATGGGAACACTTTGCCTTCCTGGTGCTAGGGCTGCTGAATCAAGTGCCCCTGCTGCCAGAAGCATGAACTCCAAAATAAAAATAGGAACGCAAGGCTTTGGTGTGTTTTTAAAAAATAAATCTTTCCATTTACCGCAGAGCCAGAAACCACTGGTTGTCTCTGCAGCACTTGAACAAAGATTAGAAAGAAAGAGATGAAAGTGGCTGTACGTGTTAAAAACTTCCTCTCACAATTACCAGAGCTGCAATCCCTCATTCTCCTCTCCTTCAGATCTCTCTGTAAAGGTACCGTGTTGCCCCGCACATCTTTTCTATTGCATGAAACAGTCATTTGGAGAGCATTCTGTGTATGACTTGACAACATGTAAAAGGTGTTTATTTTCAGGGGAGATTAGGCTGGCGTACACAATGAATTAAGTGGCGGCTCACAGATCTGATATTGGGAAAACACAGGCGAGCAGGCAGGAGGGCAGCTGTTATGGAGCTCACTCTTTAATTGCCTGGAGGCCTTGGTCTGCTGCTGGAGGAGTCTGTCATACTCCCACTGCACCAACCTCTGCACGCATACACACTCTCGAACAAGCACACACACACACTCTCAAACAAGCACGCACACACTCTCGACCAAGCATGCACAGTCTCGAACAAGCATGCACACACACTCTCAAACAAGCAAGCAACCATACAGACACACACATATACGCAGGCAGGGAGGCACACACACACTCATAACAACCCTCCCACATGTCCTTCCTGAAGAAACAGCATATTTGAATGTATGATTGTGGACATCCAGCCAGAGCACTGTCTTCCTGTTCCTCTCTATCCCTATCTGTATCATGTTGAAAGCCTAAGAGAGGGGAAGGCCAGGGCACTGTCTTCCTGTTCCTCTCTATCCCTATCTGTATCATGTTGAAAGCCTAAGATAGGGGAAGGCCAGGGCACTGTCTTCCTGTTCCTCTCTATCCCTATCTGTATCATGTTGAAAGCCTAAGAGAGGGGAAGGCCAGGGCACTGTCTTCCTGTTCCTCAACACTTTGAGCCGACCTCTCTTTCTTTCACTGCTGGACAACAGATTGTTGGCGCTGAAGACAGCTCATAAGCACTCTAGCTACGTAAATCTGCCACGCTTTCACTCCCACAGAACAGAGGACACTTCAGAGAGTGTGTGTGTGTGTCTGTGTGTGTGTGTGTGTATGTGTGTGTGCGTCCGCGCGTGTGTGTTGTAGTTTTTTGAAAGGATGGGGCCAGATAAGGGATCGAGGGTGAGGGTGTTGTGGCGAGGAGATCAAATGTGTTTTTAATTCATTCAAGACTCTGCAGTGAAACTATGTTTTAATTAAGCTAGAGGGGTCAGGCCTCTGCGTACCCAAACCCCTCTCCCAATTACTGGACCATCTTTACTCCTTATGTTCCCACAATGCAAATGAAAACCCCACCAGCGGTGTTCTGCTATGTATGAACTCACAAGTTTATGGGAGTGGTTTTACTGAAGGATGCGGGGCGCATTGGCAGACTGTGTGGAGGGGAATAGAAATCACCCCCCACGGACGGACTGGTAGGCCTGAGACGACAGTGTGTGTGGTGGTGTGTGTGTGTGTGTCCTGACGCCAAGGCCTTAATGTTAATTAAGCTTTAATGTTGAATTTATGAGTAAGATCATGATAGGATGTTGTCGCATTTGGTTCCACTAGATGTAGAGGGGTATGCTGCTGAGAGCTAATCACATGTCTACTCAGATTACTACTTTATACTATATTATTTTTAACAAGATGACTGCAATGGGTATAGATCATGGCTCTGTAACAGCGGCACTGAAGGGCTGAAGGCAAGGGCCACTGTCTGAGTTTGTCCATTTGTTATAGGATGTGAGTGTGTCCATTATTATTGCCCTTGTGGACCCCTATTATCCCATCCCTTGCTGTCCCCAGACTGTCCCCTCCTGCCGTCCCCTGCTGGCTGGATGATCCCTCATATCCCATGTGGCTGCAGGGCTACAGCAGAGCTGGAAGGGCACAGCTGCACCTGTGGAGGAGGGTGACTGGTCACCACCCATAATGATGCAAGGAACAGGCCTGGACACAGTGTGACACAGGCAGTCAGCCACGCAGGGACCTTTAAGACCAAAATAGCACCGGGACACAGTCACAAACACAGGCCAATAAGTGTGAAGGAGTATTGGGCTACTATATAGAACACTACATATTGAGGTGGTTACTGAAACTGTCACTGTCTTCTCCACAGGCACATAGGCTAATAGGCAGTTTTCAGACTCTGTGATAGGCTTGCCGAATGTATATACACTATATATACAAAAGTTTGTGGTTTCAAATGAGTGGTTTCGGCTATTTCAGCCACACCCGTTGCCAAGAACTGAATAAAATCAATGACACCGCCATGCAATGTCCATACACAAACACTGGCAGTAGAATGGCCTTACTAAAGAGCTCAGTGACTTTCAACATGGCACTGTCATAGGATGCCACCTTTCCAACAAGTCAGTTCATTCAACATCTGCCCTGCTAGAGCAAGAGCTACCCCGGTCAACTGTAAGTGCTCTTATTGTGACGTGGAAACATCTAGGAGCAACAATGGCACACAAGCCTAAGATCACCATGCTGGCTGGAGTGGTGTAAAGCTCGAGGGGAGCAGTGGAAACGCATTCTCTGGAGGGATGAATCTGGGTTTGGCGGAAGCCAGAAGAATGCTAACTGCCCAAATGCATAGTGTCAATAGTAACGTTTGGTGGAGGAGGAACAATGGTCTGGGGCTATTTTTCATTGTTCAGGCTAGGCCCCTTAGTTCCAATGAAGACAAATCTTAACACTACAGCATACAATGACATTCTAGACGATTCTATGCTTCCAACTTTGTGGCAACAGTGTGGGGAAGGCCCTTTCCTGTTTCAGCATGACAATGCCCCCATGCACAAAGTGAGGTCCATTCAGAAATGGTTTGTCGAGATCGTTGTGGAAGAACTTGACTGGCATGCACAGAGCCCTGACCTCATCCCATGGAACACATTTGGGATGAATTGGAACGCCGACTGCGAGCCAGGTCTAATAGCCCAACATCAGTGCCCAACCTCACTAATGAGCCTTTGGCTGAATGGAAGCAAGTCCCCACAGCAATGTTCCAACATCTAGTGGAAATCCTTCCCATATGAGTGAAGGCTGTTATAGCAGCAAATGGGGGACCAACTCCATAGTAATGCCCATGATTTTGGAATGAGATGTTCGACAACTGTCCACATACTTTTGTTCATGTAGTGTATTACCCTGTTACGTATTTTAGGAGTATGTCTTTCTACTTCTCCATTTTATAGGTGATAAACATTATCTGTAGATGAAGTAACTATATCAATCACTTGTTTGATGACACCATCTAGACTAGACTACACTGCAAGGATCTGATTGGGTCGATAATGAACAGTTTTGTTGTGTTTAATTCCTGTATCATAGCTACATGTGTGATCTGCATGCTTCATGGGAAAAGTTACAATACACTGAGCTCTCTCCTCCATAAACACACCAAACGGCAGTGAGAGAGCAGCAGTAGCTTGGCTAGACGACTCCTAAATATTGTCTAATGGCATCTGCATGCGGCAACTCCCCCATCTGCCTACCATTCACCCTTCATCAAAGAAAAATAGTTGGAAATGAGGAATTCCACTTCCCACCAACGTTGTTGATTTGCCAGGCAGTAAAAATGTAGAGAAAAAGAGTGGAGAGAAAACATATCTGGCTTGGATTGTGCCTTTAAATTATGTTGCTGTTTATTCTCATTAAATCATGTCTAAACAAAGAGGAAACTGTGTGTGTGTGTGTGTGTGTGTGTGTGTGTGTGTGTGTGTGTGTGTGTGTGTGTGTGTGTGTGTGTGTGTGTGTGTGTGTGTGTGTGTGTGTGTGTGTGTGTGTGTGTGTGTGTGTGTGTGTGTGTGTGTGTGTGTGTGTGTAAGAGAGCGGGCGAGAAAGAGTTTTGTTTCCCTTGCAAACTGTTACTGGAATTTTAAATCAAAAGCCTCAACATTGGTGCACCGGCTACAGCTTTTATGACCTATTTTCCCCACGGAAATATCATCACCACACTGTTTCCATGCTCTTATCATCTCTACTCCACAGCACAGTCTTACAGATATGCTACACGTGAGATGGTCCCATTGTTTTCAAGGAAACCTGGGTGTAAGCATCGTGGCTCTGTGAGAGGCTTGTGCTGTGTATAAAAGAGAAAGACGTTGTAGTTATGCAGTCAGCAGGCAGGTGCAGAGACAGAGAAACGTGTGATGTCGTTTAAGTATGCCAGACCGACAGCCCTGTGAATGTGTGTACACACATATTAATATAAAATATGATCTCAGTCATTTTGGAAGTGTTGGAGAAGAGAGAGAGAGAGAAGGAGAGAGAGAGAGAAGGAGAGAGAGAGAGAAGGAGAGAGAGAGAGAAGGAGAGAGAGAGAGAAGGAGAGAGAGAGTGAGGGTGTGAGAGAGAGGGAGGGAGGGAGGGAGATGTGTGAGTATGCATGTGTGTGTGTGTGTGTGTGTGTGTGTGTGTGTGTGTGTGTGTGTGTGTGTGTGTGTGTGTGTGTGTGTGTGTGTGTGTGTGTGTGTGTGTGTGTGTGTGTGTGTGTGTGTGTGTGTGTGTGTGAAAGAGGCACAGAAAAAGAGAGGTAGAAAGTCCCTGCTACTTTGCAAGCTGGAGACGATCACATGCTGCTGTCTACAGGGTCTCATCTAAACCCTTCATCCATAATCTCTTCCTGCAGCCTCCCTGCTCAGCCTGCATGAGCATGTGAACTTGCTCTTCCTGACTCGTACAATAAAGCACGTAAAGAACCACACAGACACTGAAGCCAGTCCAGATAAGAACCTACATTGCCTGAACAGAGGCTGGGAGGGGTGGGAGAGCCACAAGACTCATGGAATCAGTTCAATCGAGAAGTATTGATGCTGAAGCTCTTCCCATTGGACACAGACGTCAACATTGATCCAACCAGGGTGTGCCCAGTGTTTCGTCCTCTCCATGTTCAAATAAAGCGAAGGTAAGTTCACAGAAAAGTTACTGTATGTGATACGGTGAAGACGTACTCTAGTCAGTACTCCAAGACTCAGTGTTCTATATCTGAGTTGTCAGGTGCAACACGATTCTGTCACACGTGTCTGTTAGTTCTGAGGGGCTTAGCTTACACATGCGTGTGCTCATTATTAACATGAACATGCTAATGAACACGGGTTCCGTGTGTGTGCACCGCTGGCTTCTAGAATCTTCAGGAGCCAATCTGGACCCACCCGAGACGATGTCATCGTTAGAAAGGGGTGGTTGGTTTGATGTTGATGGAACTTTCTCTTTGCATACCTCCCCCACTCTACCCCGCCCCCCTCTCCCCCTCTCCCCCTCTCCCTCTCTCCCCCTCTCCCCCTCTCTCGCTCTCCTCCCTGGCTCTCTCTTTCCCCCCTTTCTCTCTCCCCGCCCCCCCACTCTATCCATCTTTCTCCCTCTCTTTGTGTGTTCTAACATCTGCCAGCATGTTTTGAAGTCCAGTAGTGAATGGTTCCTCAGAAGTTTTGCACTAAATAATAATTCCATATGCTACGGGCTCTTTATTCCTCACTCCCTTTTGTCTGATGTGATACATAACAGACAGACGTGCTGCATATTTTAAATAGAAGGCTACACTGCTGATCACTGAGAATAGGTTCCACTGAGTCGTTATCATTTCTGGAGGACAAAGGAGGGATAGAGGTGATTCAATAATTGTTTGTAATGTGACTTACTTGACTATATCGGTCTTCATCCATGTGGCAGCTTAGGGTCAGAGTTAGGTTGAGGGTTAGGGTCAGAGTTAGGGTCAGAGTTAGGTTGAGGGTTAGGGTCAGAGTTAGGGTCAGAGTTAGGTTGAGGGTTAGGGTCAGAGTTAGGGTCAGAGTTAGGTTGAGGGTTAGGGTCAGAGTTAGGTTGAGGGTTAGGGTCAGAGTTAGGGTCAGAGTTAGGGTCAGAGTTAGGTTGAGGGTTAGGGTCAGAGTTAGGTTGAGGGTTAGGGTCAGATTTAGGGTCAGAGTTAGGGTCAGAGTTATAGTTATAGTGAGGGTTAGGGTCAGAGCTAGGGTGATGGTTAGGGTCAGAATTAGGTTCAGAGTTAGGGTGAGGGTTAGGGTCAGAGTTAGGGTCTGAGTTAGGTTGAGTGTTAGGGTCAGAGTTAAGGTCAGAGTTAGGGTGAGGGTTAGGGTTAGGGTCAGAGTTAGGGTCAGAGTTAGGGTGAGGGTTAGGGTCAGAGTTAGGGTCAGAGTTATGGTCAGAGTTAGGGTGATGGTTAGGGTCAGAATTAGGTTCAGAGTTAGGGTGATGGTTAGGGTCAGAGTTAGGGTCAGAGTTAGGGTGAGGGTTAGGGTCAGAGTTAGGGACAAGGTTAATGTTAGGGTCAGGGTTAGGGGCAGGGTTAGGGTCAGGGTCAGGTTTAGGGCCAGGATCACGGTTATGGTCAGGGTTAGGGTCAGAGTTAGGGTTAGGGACAGGGTTAGGGTCAGGGTTAGGGTCAGAGTTAGGGTTAGGGACAGGGTTAGGGTCAGGGTCAGGTTTAGGGTTAGGATCACGGTTATGGTCAGGGTTAGGGTCAGAGTTAGGGTCAGGGTTAGGGTCAGGGTCAGGGTAAAAGAATAGTTCTAAGAATAGTTCAGAAGCAATGTTTAACTCTAACGTCTCAACTCTCTCTCTCCCCCTCTTCCCCTGTCCGTTGGTTCCCCGCAACATGCTAATCAGAGTTTTGTAGGTACAAGTGTAGCACTGGTCCTTGGGCCCCCTGTAGGGCCAGGCAGAAGAAACCACTAGTAGCAGGTGTTACCGTGGCGATGTCGAACAGCTTGACATCTTGCCATCCCAAGTTCAGATTGCGTCCATAGGGATCACCATTAGACTGAGCCTCCCCTGCACCGAGGGTCGGGCCATAGCAGTATGGTCGTTTCTTGCTCATTAACATATTTTGAGGCGTGCCTTGTAAGAGGCTATATTTGTTGCACCCGTGAGTGAGAATGCTGTAACAATTTAACTCTTAAGTAGTTACAGTGTCTCTTCAATTTATATAGGGGACAGCTTCTACTTGCAGCAGGTCTTAAACCTTAAATGTTTGAGCATTTTGCAATGTCCTACAGGTAACTGCCAAAGTAAAGGCAACACAATTATCTACAGGTAACTGCCAAAGTAAAGGAAACCCCAGGTATGAATCTATCAGGGATGGTAGTGGGCACTACACAATATATTTATCTGCATGTATTCATGTAATGAAGACTAGTCTCTGTGGAGTTTTTAGACTCCACAGCTGGGAATGTATTCAAATTGACGGTTTCTCAAAACACCACCAGATTTTGTCAAAGGCAAGTGTTTAACCTTGTTACGAGAGAAGAATGTTAAAATAGGTTCTCTGGCCTGCACATTGGAGGCCTGCACAGAGAGAGGCTGAGAGAGGAAAATATTTGCGGAGGGAAATCAAGAGGTGACAGAGGCGGGAGGAACTGTGGTATTTCCATAGAAAACTGTTATTTTTATTTATTTGGTTTTATTTCTTCTTTGTCCTCCTTCCTTGACCCCCACTTGTCACCCTCCTCCTCCTGCCTTCTCCCTCTTCCCTTCCCTCCTCCTGTGTCTATGTACAGTAGCTGGCAAATTGCTGCAGGAGAGGAGAGTGAAGCATCTTGGGATGCTGTGGAGATTGGCTGCTCAGAGACAGCAGCATGCTTCACTACAGCAACACCTGCTTTAGCTGCTTTACAACGCCACTTAAGCCCAGCTGGGGGGAGTAGGGGGCTTGGGGAGGACAGTATAGGAACGGGAGGGAGGGGGGGGCATGTCAACTGGATGAGAAAACACAAATACACAGGGAGCGATATAGAGAGAGAGAGATGAGAGAGAGAAAGAACGAGAGATAATGTGTGTGTGTGTGTGTGTGTGTGTGTGTGTGTGTGTGTGTGTGTGTGTGTGTGTGTGTGTGTGTGTGTGTGTGTGTGTGTGTGTGTGTGTGTGTGTGTGTGTGTGTGTGTGTGTGTGTGACATGAATACACAGGGAGAGAGAGAATGAAAGAAAGATACAGTTTGTGTTTGCGTCAAATCAAATCATATCAAAGTTTATTGGTCGCGTAAACAGATTTGCAGATGTCATCGCAGGTGCAGTGAAATACTTGTATTTCTAGCTCCAACAGTGCAATATGTAAAAATATATATAAAACACTACATGCATAATCCAGTAAAATAAAAAAAAATAAAAAATTCTGAACGAGCGACGTCAGAGACTGGAATGTAAATATATACTGGAATGTAAGTTCGGGGTCACATGGAAATATCCTTGTTTTTGAAAGAAAAGCCAATTTTTTGTAAATTAAAATAACATCAGCAACCATCACTCCTGTGTTCCAATGGCACGTTGTGTTAGCTAATCCAAGTTTATAATTTTAAAAGGCTAATTGATCATTAGAAAACCCTTTTGCAATTACATTAGTACAGCTGAAAACTGTTGTTCTGATTAAAGAAGCAATAACACTGGCCTTCTTTAGACTAGTTGAGTATCTGGAGCGTCAGCATTTGTGGGTTCGATTACAGGCTCAAAATGGCCAGAAATAAATACATTTCTTCTGAAACTCGTCAGTCTATTATTGTTCTGAGAAATGAAGGCTATTCCATGCGAGAACTTGCAAAGAACTGAAGACTCATACAACTCTATGTACTACTCCCTTCACAGAACAGCGCAAACTGACCCTAACCAGAATAGCATGAGGAGTGGGAGGCCACGGTGCACAACTGAGCAAGAGGACAAGTACATTAGAGAGTCTAGTTTGAGAAACAGGCGCCTCACAAGTCCTCAACTGGCAGCTTCAATAAATAGTACCCGCAAAACACCAGTCTCAACGTCAACAGTGAAGAGGCGACACCAGGATGCTGGCCACCTGTGACACCAGGTGCTGTAGATGTCCTGGATGGCAGGCAGCGTGCCCCCGGTGATGTGTTGGGCTGATTGCACCACCCTCTGGAGAGCTCTGCAGTTGTGGACGGTGCAGTTTCCATACCAGGCGGTGATACAGCCTGACAGAATGCTCTCAATGGTGCATCTGTAGAAGTTTGTGAGGGTCTGAGGTACAGTGCCTTGCGAAAGTATTCGGCCCCCTTGAACTTTGAGACCTTTTGCCACATTTCAGGCTTCAAACATAAAGATATAAAACTGTACTTTTTTGTGAAGAATCAACAACAAGTGGGACACAATCATGAAGTGGAACGACATTTATTGGATATTTCAAACTTTTTTAACAAATCAAAAACTGAAAAATTGGGTGTGCAAAATTATTCAGCCCCTTTACTTTCAGTGCAGCAAACTCTCTCCAGAAGTTCAGTGAGGATCTCTGAATGATCCAATGTTGACCTAAATGACTAATGATGATAAATACAATCCACCTGTGTGTAATCAAGTCTCCGTATAAATGCACCTGCACTGTGATAGTCTCAGAGGTCCGTTAAAAGCGCAGAGAGCATCATGAAGGACAAGGAACACACCAGGCAGGTCCGAGATACTGTTGTGAAGACGTTTAAAGCCGGATTTGGATACAAAAAGATTTCCCAAGCTTTAAACATCCAAAGGAGCACTGTGCAAGCGATAATATTGAAATGGAAGGAGTATCAGACCACTGCAAATCTACCAAGACCTGGCCGTCCCTCTAAACTTTCAGCTCATACAAGGAGAAGACTGATCAGAGATGCAGCCAAGAGGCCCATGATCACTCTGGATGAACTGCAGAGATCTACAGCTGAGGTGGGAGACTCTGTCCATAGGACAACAATCGGTCGTATATTGCACAAATCTGGCCTTTATGGAAGAGTGGCAAGAAGAAAGCCATTTCTTAAAGATATCCATAAAAAGTGTCGTTTAAAGTTTGCCACAAGCCACCTGGGAGACACACCAAACATGTGGAAGAAGGTGCTCTGGTCAGATGAAACCAAAATTGAACTTTTTGGCAACAATGCAAAACGTTATGTTTAGCGTAAAAGCAACACAGCTCATAACCCTGAACACACCATCCCCACTGTCAAACATGGTGGTGGCAGCATCATGGTTTGGGCCTGCTTTTCTTCAGCAGGGACAGGGAAGATGGTTAAAATTGATGGGAAGATGGATGGAGCCAAATACAGGACCATTCTGGAAGAAAACCTGATGGAGTCTGCAAAAGACCTGAGACTGGGACGGAGGTTTGTCTTCCAACAAGACAATGATCCAAAACATAAAGCAAAATCTACCATGGAATGGTTCAAAAATAAACATATCCAGGTGTTAGAATGGCCAAGTCAAAGTCCAGACCTGAATCCAATTGAGAAACTGTGGAAAGAACTGAAAACTGCTGTTCACAAATGCTCTCCATCCAACCTCACTGAGCTCGAGCTGTTTTGCAAGGAGGTATGGGAAAAAATGTCAGTCTCTCGATGTGCAAAACTGATAGAGACATACCCCAAGCGACTTACAGCTGTAATCGCAGCAAAAGGTGGAGCTACAAAGTATTAACTTAAGGGGGCTGAATAATGTTGCACGCCCAATATTTCAGTTTTTGATTTGTTAAAAAAGTTTGAAATATCCAATAAATGTCGTTCCACTTCATGATTGTGTTCCACTTGTTGTTGATTCTTCACAAAAAAATACAGTTTTATATCTTTATGTTTGAAGCCTGAAATGTGGCAAAAGATCGCAAAGTTCAAGGGGGCCGAATACTTTCGCAAGGCACTGTATGTGTGTAAAATAGGTAGTGAGAGGCATGAGAGTACCAAGTAGGTCAACCCTATGCTGTAAACTACTGATATGATACCTCCTAAATGTTCCCTCCCTCCCTCCCTTCTCAAATAAACTACCCGTACATTTACCTCTAGGACAAAATGACTGTTACGCTGGGCACTCACTGAGATAACTTTGATGGCTGTGTAGTGTTCCCCCTTCCCTGTTGTCCATTCTAAGAATCAATCATCTGTGTATAAATACGTTATTAATAAAGGAGTTAAGCCACATCTATATTTCATGGTGTTGGAAGAGAGCTTCTGCCTGATGCCATTGGGTTTAGTCTGTATTGTTCATTTATAATTAATGGGGATCACTAGGGACCGTGTATTAAGAAACCCACCACTACAGACTGCGAGAGAGGGGGGGAATAGGGATGGAGGGTGGTGGGGAAGAGATAGGGGGATAAATGGGGAGATAGGTAGAGGGGCAAGAGGGAGCTTGACTGCTGCTCTGCTCCATCCACGCTTCTCATCAGGGCTTCTCATCAGGGCTTCTCATCAGGGCTTCTCATCAGGCCTTCTCATCAGGCCTTCTCATCAGGGCTTCTCATTGGGCCTTCTCATCAGACCTTCTCATCAGGGCTTCTCATCGGGCCTTCTCCCCGGGCCTTCTCATCAGACCTTCTCATCAGGGCTTCTCATCGGGCCTTCTCACCAGCGCTTCTCATCGGGCCTTCTCATAAGACCTTCTCATCGGGCCTTCTCATCAGACCTTCTCATCAGGGCTTCTCATCGGGCCTTCTCATCGGGCATTCTCATCAGACCTTCTCTTCAGGGCTTCTCATCGGTCCTTCTCATCGGGCCCTGTCCCAGATCTGTCTCTGATTTGTCAGAAAGGCTTGATTTGTGCAGTCTGGCTGCAGGAGAAGAGAAAGACAGTGCTGACAAATGCATTAATTACCTATTTTTTTATGAACCTTAGATGCCACAATCCAGGTAGCGCCTCGCAGACAGATGAGCAGATCAAGCACTCGCATGCACTCGCATGTCTTCATCCACCTGTTATAGAAAAACACATGAAAGGGGGAGAGAAAAGACTAGGTGAAAGACAATAGTCCATTCCATTCTAAAGCAGAAGATAACGTTGTCATTAACATGAATTTAGAATCTCCCTCCATCTCCTGATTAATAAACATAATGTCCGACTTAATAACTTTTTGTTTGATACTATGTTTTCATTTTCCTCCTCATTTACATTTTCAATTATAGCTTATTTTGGGTGTGTCAGCTATTCTGAGGAATCATGCGTTACTCTTTTCGTTTTTTCTTGACTTCACCGCTTAGTGCGACGCTTCCTGCTTCCCCCCCCCCCCCATGTCTTTCTCCACTGAACGGGTCAGTATACTGTGAGAGAAAGAACGAATGAGAGGAGAGGAGGTCGGGAAGAAAATAACACGTAATTAGATGAAGTGTGATTATGATGTCAATGTGTGACCTAGCAGGATTAATCATACTCTATCATTACCACTTATTAAGACTGGAGGACTGGAGCGTTAACATGTAATACTGTTGTAGAAGACACAGCTTGTGTCCTGAATGGCACCCTACATCCCTTTACAGTAGTGCACTATATAGGGTACTGTATATGATGCAATTTGGGAAGCAATCGTACTCTTAAATGCAACACTGATTTTCAATGGCTTCAAGGTCTTTTACACAACTGTATCACTGTAAGTAGCCCGCTTATGAACACTATCATCTACCATTAGTTCATTTCAAATGTACTGGAATTCAAATAGCATTACTAAAATAATTACCACAAATCTGTATTTCTGCTATAAACAGCAGACACTATATAGGAAACAAGTGAATTAGTAAGTATTTTTGGAGCAAATCCAACGATAAATATATATTGCTGATAGCTAGTTATTTAAAAAATGTCTCTCCCATTTCATAGTTTACATTATTGGCCTCCCTCCATCCGTCACTGCAGTGTTGACATTATATCAGAGGTTGGTTTGGAGCTGAACCCGTATGTCTTTCTCTCTCTATCCCCCAACCCTCACTCCTTTCTCTCTCTATCCCCATCCCTCACTCCTTTCTCTCTCTATCCCCCAACCGACTCCTTTCTCTCTCTATCCCCCCTCCCTCACTCCTTTCTCTCTCTATCCCCCCTCCCTCACTCCTTTCTCTCTCTATCCCCATCCCTCACTCCTTTCTCTCTCTATCCCCCAACCGACTCCTTTCTCTCCCTATCCCCCATCCCTCACTCCTTTCTCTCTCTATCCCCCAACCGACTCCTTTCTCTCTCTATCCCCCCTCCCTCACTCCTTTCTCTCTCTATCCCCCAACCGACTCCTTTCTCTCTCTATCCTCCCTCCTCACTCCTTTCTCTCTCTATCCCCCAACCGACTCCTTTCTCTCTCTATCCCCCCTCCCTCACTCCTTTCTCTCTCTATCCACCTCCCTCACTCCTTTTCTCTCTATCCCCCCAACCCACTCCTTCTCTCTCTATCCCCCCCTCCCTCACTCCTTTCTCTCTCTATCCCTCCCCCCACTCCTTTCTCTCTATCCCCCAACCCCTCCTTTCTCTCTCTATCCCCCCTCCCTCACTCCTTTCTCTCTCTATCCCCCCTCCCTCACTCCTTTCTCTCTCTATCCCCCAACCCACTCCTTTCTCTCTTCTATCCCCCATCCCTCACTCCTTCTCTCTCTATCCCCCCAACCGACTCCTTTCTCTCTCTATCCCCTCTCCCTCACTCCTTCTCTCTCTATCCCCCTCCCTCACTCCTTTCTCTCTCTATCCCCCCTCCCTCACTCCTTTCTCTCTCTATCCCCCAACCGACTCCTTTCTCTCCCTATCCCCATCCCTCACTCCTTCTCTCTCTATCCCCCAACCGACTCCTTTCTCTCTCTATCCCCCCCTCCCTCACTCTTTCTTCTCTCTCTATCCCCAACCGACTCCTTTCTCTCTCTATCCTCCCTCCCTCACTCCTTTCTCTCTCTATCCCCCTCTCCCTCACTCCTTTCCTCTCTCTACCCCCAACCGACTCCTTTCTCTCTCTAGCCCCCCCTCCCTCACTCCTTTCTCTCTCTATCCCCCCTCCCTCAATCCGTTCTCTCGTCTATCCCCATCCCTCACTCCTTTCTCTCTCTATCCCCCAACCGACTCCTTTCTCTCTCTATCCCCCCTCCCTCACGTCCTTTCTCTCTCTATCCCCCTTCCCTCACTCCTTTCTCTCTCTCCTATCCCCCCTCCCTCACTCCTTTCTCTCTCTATCTCATCCAACAACCGACTCCTTTCTCTCTCTATCCCCCCCTCCCTCACTCCTTTCTCTCTCTATCCCCCCAACCGACTCCTTTCTCTCTCTGATCCCCCCCCTCCCTCACTCCTTTCTCTCTCTATCCCCCAACCGACTCCTTTCTCTCTCTAATCCTCCCTCCCTCACTCCTTTCTCCTCTCTATCCACCTCCCCTCCCTCACTGCCTTTTTCTCTCTACCCCCCCAACCCACTCCCTTTCTCTCTATCTCCATCCCCCCTTCCCTCACTCCTTTCCTCTCTCTATCCCTCCCCCCACTCCTTTCTCTCTATCCCCCAACCCACATCTTTTCTCTCTCTATCCCCCCTCCCTCACTCCTTTCTCTCTCTATTCCCCCCGCCCTCACTCCTTTTCTCTCTCTATCCCCCAACCCACTCCTTCTCTCTCTCTATCCCCCATCCCTCACTCCTTCTCTCTCTATCCCCCCACCGACTCCTTTCTCTCTCTATCCCCTCTCCCTCACTCCTTTCTCTCTCTATCCCCCCTCCCTCACTCATTTCTTCTCTCTATCCCTCCCTCACTCACTCCTTTCTCTCTCTCCCAGTCCCTCACACCTTTCTTTCTCTACCCCCCCCACAGGCCTTCTTCTCTATCCCCCTACCACGACTCCCTCTCTCTCTATCCCCCTTCCCTCACTCCTTTCTCTCTCTATCCCCCCTCCCTCACTCCTTTCTCTCTCTATCCCCCAACCGACTCCTTTCTCTCCCTATCCCCCATCCCTCACTCCTTTCTCTCTCTATCCAACAACCGACTCCTTTCTCTCTCTATCCTCCCTCCCTCAACCCTTTCTCTCTCTATCCCCAACCGACTCCTTTCTCTCTCTATCCCCCCTCCCTCACTCCTTTCTCTCTCTATCCCCCCAACCGACTCCTTCTCTCTCTATCCCCCCTCCCTCACTCCTTTCTCTCTCTATCCACCTCCCTCACTCCTTTTTCCTCTATCCCCCCAACCCACTCCTTTCTCTCTCTATCCCCCCTCCCTCACTCCTTTCTCTCTCTATCCCTCCCCCCACTCCTTTCTCTCTATCCCCAACCCACTCTTTTCTCTCTCTATCCCCCTCCCTCACTCCTTTCTCTCTCTATCCCCCCTCCCCACTCCTTTCTCTCTCTATCCCCCAACCACTCCTTTCTCTCTCTATCCCCCATCCCTCACTCCTTTCTCTCTCTATCCCCCCAACCGACTCCTTTCTCTCTCTATCCCCTCTCCCTCACTCCTTTCTCTCTCTATTCCTCTCCCTCACTCATTTCTCTCTCTTTCCCTCCCTCACTCCTTTCTCTCTCTCCCAGTCCCTCACTCATATCTTTCTCTACCCCCCCACAGCTTTCTCTCTATCCCCTACCACACTCCTTCTCTCTCTATCCCTCTCCCCTACTCCTTTCTATCTCTATCCCCTCTCCCTCACTCCTTTCTCTCAGTATCCCTCCCTCCCCGCACTCCTTTCTCTCTATCCCCCAAACCCACTAATTTCTCTCTCTATCCCCATCCCTCACTCCTTTCTCTCTCTATCCCCCCAACCCACTCCTTTCTCTCTCTATCCCCCCTCTCTCACTCCTTTCTCTCTCTCTATCCCTCCCCCCACTCCTTTCTCTCTATCCCCCAACCCACTCCTTTCTCTCTCTATCCCCCCAAACCCACTCCTTTCTCTCTCTATCCCCCATCCCTCACTCCTTTCTCTCTCTATCCCCCAACCGACTCCTTTCTCTCTCTATCCCCCCTCCCTCACTCCTTTCTCTCTCTATCCCCCAACCGACGCCTTTCTCTCTCTATCCCCCCTCCCTCACTCCTTTCTCTCTCTATCCACCTCCCTCACTCCTTTTTCTCTCTATCCCCCTAACCCACTCCTTTCTCTCTCTATCCCCCTCCCTCACCTCCTTTCTCTCTCTATCCCCCAACCCACTCCTTTCTCTCTCTATTCCCCCAACCCACTCATTTCTCTCTCTATCCCCCCTCCCTCACTCCTTTCTCTCTCTATCCCTCCCCCCACTCCTTTCTCTCTATCCCCCAACCCACTCCTTTCTCGGTCTATACCCCATCCCTCACTCCTTTCTCTCTCTATCCCCCCAACCCACTCCTTTCTCTGTCTATACCCCATCCTTCACTCCTTTCTCTCTCTATCCCCCCAACTAACTCCTTTCTCTCTCTATCCCCTCTCCCTCACTCCTTTCTCTCTCTATCCCCCTCCCTCACTCCTTTCTCACTCTATCCCTCCCTCACTTCTTTCTCTCTCTCCCAGTCCCTCACTCCTTTCTTTCTCTACCCCCCCCCCCACAGCCTTCTCTCTATCCCCCTACCACACTCCTTCTCTCTCTATCCCTCTCCCCTACTCCTTTCTCTCTCTCTATCCACCCTCCCTCAAACCTTTCTTTCTCTGTCCTCATGCCCTCAATCCTTTCTCTCTCTATCCCCACCCCTCAATCCTTTCTCTCTCTATCCCCACCCCTCACTCATTTCTCTCTCTATCCCTCCCTCACTCCTTTCTCTCTAACCCCCCTACCCCACTCCTTTCTCTCTATCCCCCCTTCCCCACTCCTTTCTCTTTCTATCCCTCTCCCCCACTCCTTTCAATCTCTATCCTCCCTCCCCCACTACTTTCTCTCTCTATCCCTCCAACCCACTCCTTTCTCTCTCTATCCCTCCCCCACTCCTTTCTCTCTATCCCTCCCCCACTCCTTTCTCTCTATCCCCCAAACCCACTCCTTTCTCTCTCTATCCCCCCAACCCACTCCTTTCTCTCTCTTTCCCCCATCCCTCAATCCTTTCTCTCTCTATCCTTCCCCACTCCTTTCTCTCTATCCCCCTAACCCACTCCTTTCTCTCTCTATCCCCAAACCCACTCCTTTCTCTCTCTATCCCCCCAACCCACTCCTTTCTCTCTCTATCCCCCATCCCTCACTCCTTTCTCTCTCTATCCCTCCCCCACTCCTTTCTCTCTATCCCCCCAACCCACTCCTTTCTCTCTCTATCCCCCAGACCCACTACTTTCTCTCTCTATCCCCCAACCCACTCCTTTGTCTCTCTATTCCCCCTCCCTCACTCCTTTCTCTCGCTATGCCTCCCCCAACTACTTTCTCTCTATCCCCCAACCCACTCCTTTCTCTCTCTATCCCCCATCCCTCACTCCTTTCTCTCTCTATCCCTCAACCCACTCATTTTTCTCTCTATCCCCCCAACCCACTCCTTTCTCTCTATCCCCCAAACCCACTAATTTCTCTCTCTATTCCCCCTCCCTCACTCCTTTCTCTCGCTATGCCTCCCCCCACTACTTTCCCTCTATCCCCCAACCCACTCCTTTCTCTCTCTATCCCCCATCCCTCACTCCTTTCTCTCTCTATCCCTCCAACCCACTCATTTTTCTCTCTATCCCCCCAACCCACTCCTTTCTCTCTCTATCCCCCAAACCCACTCCTTTCTCTCTCTATCCCCCATCTCTCACTCCTTTCTCTCTCTATGCCCCCTCCCTCACTCCTTTCTCTCTCTATCCCTCCCCCACTCCTTTCTCTCTATCCCCCCAACCCACTCCTTTCTCTCTCTATCCCCCAGACCCACTACTTTCTCTCTCTATCCCCCAACCCACTCCTTTGTCTCTCTATCCCCCCTCCCTCACTCCTTTCTCTCGCTATGCCTCCCCCCACTACTTTCTCTCTATCCCCCAACCCACTCCTTTCTCTCTCTATCCCCCATCCCTCACTCCTTTCTCTCTCTATCCCTCCAACCCACTCATTTTTCTCTCTATCCCCCCAACCCACTCCTTTCTCTCTATCCCCCAAACCGACTAATTTCTCTCTCTATCCCCATCCCTCACTCCTTTTTCTCTCTATCCCCCCAACCCACTCCTTTCTCTCTCTATCCCCCCTCCCTCACTCCTTTCTCTCTCTCTATCCCTCCCCCCACTCCTTTCTCTCTATCCCCCCAACCCACTCATTTCTCTCTCTATCCCCCCAACCCACTCCTTTCTCTCTCTATCCCCCAAACCCACTCCTTTCTCTCTCTATCCCCCATCTCTCACTCCTTTCTCTCTCTATCCCCCCTCCCCTCCCTCCTTTCTCTCTCTATCCCCCAACCCACTCCTTTCTCTCTCTATTCCCCCAACCCACTCCTTTCTCTCTCTATCCCCCCAACCCACTCCTTTCTCTCTCTATCCCCCCTCCCTCACTACTTTCTCTCTCTATCCCTCCCCCCACTCCTTTCTCTCTATCCCCCCAACCCACTCCTTTCTCGGTCTATACCCCATCCCTCACTCCTTTCTCTCTCTATCCCCCCAACTGACTCCTTTCTCTCTCTATCCTCCCTCCCTCACTCCTTTCTCTCTCTATCCACCTCCCTCACTCCTTTCTCTCTCTCCCAGTCCCTCACTCCTTTCTTTCTCTACCCCCCACACCCTTCTCTCTATCCCCCTACCACACTCCTTCTCTCTCTATCCCTCTCCCCTACTCCTTTCCCTCTCTCTATCCACCCTCCCTCAAACCTTTCTTTCTCTGTCCTCATTCCCTCAATCCTTTCTCTCTCTATCCCCACCCCTCACTCCTTTCTCTCTCTCTATCCCTCCCTCACTCCTTTCTCTCTAACCCCCATACCCCACTCCTTTCTCTCTATCCCCCCTTCCCCACTCCTTTCTCTTTCTATCGCTCTCCCCCACTCCTTTCAGGGTAGCCTAGTGGTTCGAGCATTGGACTAGTAACCGGAAGGTTGCAAGTGCAAACTCCTGAGCTGACAAGGTACAAATCTGTCGTTCTGCCCCTGAACAGGCAGTTAACCCACTATTCCTAGGCCGTCATTTAAAATAAGAATTTGTTCTTAACTGACTTGCCTGGTTAAATAAAGGTCAAATTAAAATAAATAAAAAATCTATATCCTCCCTCCCTCACTCCTTTCTCGCTCTATCCTCCCTCCCTCTCTCCTTTCTCTCTCCATCCCCCCTAAACAACTCCTTTCTCTCGCTATCCCCCCTCCCTCACTTCTTTCTCTCTCTATCCCCCCTCACTCCTTTCTCTCTCTCTCCGCCTCTCCGTCTCTCTCACTCTGTTCTCTCTCTATCCCTCCACTCCTTTCTTTCTCTATCCCCCCACTCATTTCTCTCTCTATCCCCCTCCCTCACTCCTTTCTCTCACTATCCCCCACTCCTTTCTCTCTCTATCCCCCTCCCCCACTCCTTTCTCTCTCTATCCCCCCTCCCCCACTCATTTCTCTTTCTATCCCCACTCCCTCACTCCTTTCTCTTTCTATTCCCACTCCCTCACTCCTTTCTCTATCTATCCCCCCACTATCATTACTTTCTCTCTCTATTCCCCCCTCCCTCACTACTTTCTCTCTCTTTCCCCCTCCGCTCTTTCTTTCCCTCTCGCTTTCCACTCCTCTCACTACCCAACTCTCTCTTGCTTTCTAATTTTATTGAAATAGTTTAGTCTGTTGGTGGTTTTGGCGGTGAGGAGGGATAACGCAGGCCTCTGACACAAGTTGAAATGTTAATTATGAGTCTGGCAGCAGAACTGAAACAGAAAGGTTTGGAGTGAATTTAATGATAAATAGAAAGCAGCTGTGCCAGTGCTGAGGCAGGGTATAAGGCAGGGCTGAGGCAGGGTATAAGGCAGGGCTGAGGCAGGGTATAAGGCAGTGCTGAGGCAGGGTATAAGGCAGGGCTGAGGCAGGGTATAAGGCAGGGCTGAGGCAGGGTATAAGGCAGTGCTGAGGCAGGGTATAAGGCAGGGCTGAGGCAGGGTATAAGGCAGGGCTGAGGCAGGGTATAAGGCAGGGAAGAGGCAGGGTATTAGGCAGGGCTGAGGCAGAACTGTGTGAGGCAGGGTATAAGGCAGGGCTGAGGCAGAACTGTGTGAGGCAGGGTATAAGGCAGGGCTGAGGCAGGGTATAAGGCAGGGCTGAGGCAGAACTCTGTGAAGCAGGGTATAAGGCAGGGCAGAGGCAGGGTATAAGGCAGGGCAGAGGCAGGGTATAAGGCAGGGCTGAGGCAGAACTGTGTGAGGCAGGGCAGAGGCAGAACTATGTGAGACAGGGCCAAGGAAGAACTCTGTGAGACAGGGCAAAGGAAGAACTCTGTGAGACAGGGCCAAGGAAGAACTCTGTGAGACAGGGCCAAGGAAGAACTCTGTGAGAAAGGGCCAAGGAAGAACTCTGTGAGACAGGGCCAAGGAAGAACTCTGTGAGACAGGGCCAAGGAAGAACTCTGTGAGGCAGGGCCAAGGAAAAGCTATGTGAAACAGGGTCAAGGAAGAACTCTGTGAGACAGGGCCAAGGAAGAACTCTGTGAGACAGGGCCAAGGATGAACTCTGTGAGACAGAGCCAAGGATGAACTCTGTGAGACAGGGCCAAGGATGAACTCTGTGAGGCAGGGCCAAGGAAGAGCTATGTGAGGCAGGGCCAAGGAAAAGCTATGTGAAACAGGGTCAAGGAAGAACTCTGTGAGACAGGGCCAAGGAAGAACTCTGTGAGACAGGGCCAAGGATGAACTCTGTGAGACAGAGCCAAGGATGAACTCTGTGAGACAGGGCCAAGGATGAACTCTGTGAGGCAGGGCCAAGGAAGAGCTATGTGAGACAGGGCCAAGGAAGAACTCTGTGAGACAGGGCCAAGGAAGAACTCTGTGAGACAGGGCCAAGGATGAACTCTGTGAGACAGGGCCAAGGAAGAACTCTGTGAGACAGGGCCAAGGATGAACTCTGTGAGACAGGGCCAAGGATGAACTCTGTGAGACAGGGCCAAGGATGAACTCTGTGAGACAGGGCCAAGGATGAACTCTGTGAGACAGAGCCAAGGATGAACTCTGTGAGACAGGGCCAAGGATGAACTCTGTGAGGCAGGGCCAAGGAAGAGCTATGTGAGACAGGGCCAAGGAAGAACTCTGTGAGACAGGGCCAAGGAAGAACTCTGTGAGACAGGGCCAAGGATGAACTCTGTGAGACAGGGCCAAGGAAGAACTCTGTGAGACAGGGCCAAGGATGAACTCTGTGAGACAGGGCCAAGGATGAACTCTGTGAGACAGGGCCAAGGATGAACTCTGTGAGACAGGGCCAAGGAAGAACTCTGTGAGACAGGGCCAAGGATGAACTCTGTGAGACAGGGCCAAGGATGAACTCTGTGAGACAGGGCCAAGGATGAACTCTGTGAGACAGGGCCAAGGAAGAACTATGTGAGACAGGGCCAAGGAAGAACTCTATGAGACAGGGCCAAGGAAGAACTCTGTGAGACAGGGCCAAGGATGAACTCTGTGAGACAGGGCCAAGGAAGAACTCTGTGAGACAAGGCTGAAACAGGGGTGAGAGGCAAGACTGAGGCAGGACTCAGGCAAGGAAGAGCTTTGAGGCAAGGCTGAGGAGGGGCTGAGGCAGGGAGACCTTCTCTTCCATGTGTATGCCGTACATACGACTATTACAACTTCAAACTTCAAACATGGCCAAATCCCTTTAGTGGTCCCCACAGAAAACTGTCATTATACTACTCAGCACTACAGGACAGGGGGGTGAGAGTTAGAGGAGGAGAGGGGAGGGGGTGTCATTGAAAAACACACACAAGCACACACACAAGTAATAAAACACTTGCTAATAACAAATGTATGCATTCCTTATGCATATACAGAACTACTCACACAAAAAGAAACACAAACAGTTTAACACACATATTGAAATACAAAGATGATGTAGCAGAATATAGGTTCTGACAGAATGTAGGTTACTGCATATCATTAGAGCATTATGGTTTAACTCTCTGTGAAACATCACTGCATATAAATAAAGGCATTAGGTTTTGCACATGAAGACTATGAAGTTAGCTTTAAAATGAAGATCTTTCACAGAAATGTTTCATTGCCCTAATGTTAATAATTCTGCATCTACTGGGTGAAAGAAAACAGGTACACTAAGGCAAATACTTCATCTGCAGATAATCTACTTTTATGGTTCTATTCCACTGAACAAATAAAACCATTTTACTACAGATGTAAGATCTTAATTTGATCACCCTGTTGCAGGATAACTTTCCTTACAAAAACGTTATCAAACCCTAAAAAAATGTGTAATGAATCAACGCTATAGACGAGAAGCAGGTACAGGGAGTGAACTTTTAATAACCACGGACAGGAACAGAATACGGACAGCGTCTGGATAGGGGAAACGAAACGACAATAATGTTGACAAAGGGATGAAACAGAGGAAACAGACTGATATAGGGAAGGCAATCAAAATATGAAGAATTCCAGGTGTCCAATGACCACTGATGTGCGTAATGATGGTGACAGGTGTGCGTAATGAAGGGCATACTGGCGCCCTTGAGCTCCAGAGCGGGAGAAGGCGTGACAAAATTATAATCCAAATGATATTTCACATTTCCTGTTGCTGCAGGATTATTTTCCTGTTGTATCAAGCTGGCTCAAATTAAGATTATATCTGTGTTAGCATCACACACAGAACATAAAAATATATCCATGGCCACCACAAGAGGGTTCTTTCTCACAGAAACGACTCTTTAAAACATCCAGCCGACTACAAAACACTCACACCCTTGTCAAATACTCCATCGCAGTTTAGGGGGAACCCCTCTCACCTAAACACAACCAGCATGTTATTCAAACCGTATTCTTCATCTTAAAAACAACTAGCACAAGCAGGGAGTTCCAACCTTTTTCCTTTTCTCACACACAACCAGCACACCCAGGGTTCCAACCTTATTCCTTCTCTCACAATCAACCAGCACACCCAGTGTTCCAACCTTATTCCTTCTCTCACACACAACCAGCACACCCAGTGTTCCAACCTTATTCCTTCTCTCACACACAACCAGCACACCCAGTGTTCCAACCTTATTCCTCTTCTCTATCAAGGTGAAATGGTTGTCAAGGTGACATGGTTATCATCTAGTCTGCATGGCGGTGTAGCTACAATGAATGTGCATATTCTTCCTTAGATGGTGGTAAACCCTGCTTGGTTACAGATTAATTTCCCAGATTATGATGGCAAGTCTCTGTGGACATCCTCATCTCTCCTCTACACACCAGAAGAGGGTGTGTGATCTCCTCTACACACAGTTAATACTTGCAAAAGTATTCACACCCTTGGCGTTTATCCTATTTTGTTGCATTACAACCTAAAATGTAAATGCATTTTATTTGGATTTCTGGTAATGGACATACACAAAATAGTCCAAATTGGTGAAGTGAAATTTAAAAAACTACTTGTTTCAAAAAAACAAAAAAAAGACAAATGAAAAGTCGTGCGTGTATATGTATTCAACCTCTTTGCTATGCTTAAATACGATCTGGTGAAACCAATTACCTTCAGAAGTCACATAATTAGTTAAATAAAGTCCACCTGTGTGCAATCTAAGTGTCACATGATCTGTCACATGATCTCAGTATGTATACACCTGTTCTGAAAGGTCCCAGAGTCTGCAAACACCACTAAGCAAAGGGCACCACCAAGCAAGTGGCCCCATGAAGACCAAAGAGCAAACAGGTCAGGGACAAAGTTGTGGAGAAGTACAGGTCAGGGTTGGGTTATAAAAAAATATCTGAAACTTTGAACAAACGGAGCACCATTACATCCATGATTAAAAAATGGAAAGAATTTGGCACTACAACAAACCTGCCAAGAGAGGGCAGCCCACCAAAACTCACGGACCAGGCAAGGAGGGCATTAATTAATCAGAGAGGCAACAAAGAGACCAAAGATAACACTGAATGAGCTGCAAAGCTCCACAGCAGAGATTGGAGTATCTGTCCATAGGACCACTTTAAGCCGTACACTCCATGGATCTGGGCTTTACGGAAGAGTGGCCAGAAAAATGCCAGTGCTTAAAGAAAAAAATAAGCAAACATGTTTTGGCAATCAAGGAAAACATTATGTCTGGCGCAAACCCAACACCTCTCTTCACCCTGAGAACCATCCACAGTGAAGCATGGTGGTGGCATCATCACGTTGTGTTGATGTTTTTCCATCGGCAGGGACTGGGACACTGGTCAGAATTGAAGGAATGATGGATGGTGCTAAATACAAGGATATTCTTGAAACCTGCTTCAGACTTCCAGAGATTTGAGACTGGGACAGAGGTTCACTTTCCAGCAGGACAATGACCCTAAGCATACTGCTAAAGCAACACTTAAGTGGTTTAAGGGGAAACATTTAAATGTCTTAGAATGGCCTAATCTAAGCCCAGACCTCAATCCAATTGAGAATCTGTGGTATGAATTAAAGATTGCTGTACACCACCGCTAACTAGCTAGACATTTCACGGTTACATAGACATGTTGTGTAAATCAAATGATACAAAAAAATCAATTTTAATTCCAGGTTGTAAAGCAACAAATGTGAAAAACGCCAAGGGGGTGAATACTTTCACAAGACACTGTAATGACATCTGTCATAGTCTACTATAGTTCCTACATAACGACATCTGTTATAGTCTACTATAGTTCCTACATAATGACATCTGTTATAGTCTACTATAGTTCCTACATAATGACATCTGTTATAGTCTACTATAGTTCCTACATAATGACATCTGTTATAGTCTACTATAGTTCCTACATAATGACATCTGTTATAGTCTATTATAGTTCCTACATAATGACATCTGTTATAGTCTACTATAGTTCCTACATAATGACATCTGCTATAGTCTACTATAGTTCCTACATAATGACATCTGTTATAGTCTACTATAGTTCCTACATAATGACATCTGTTATAGTCTACTATAGTTCCTACATAATGACATCTGTTATAGTCTATTATAGTTCCTACATAATGACATCTGTTATAGTCTACTATAGTTCCTACATAATGACATCTGTTATAGTCTACTATAGTTCCTACATAATGACATCTGTTATAGTCTACTATAGTTCCTACATAATGACATCTGTTATAGTCTACTATAGTTCCTACATAATGACATATGTTATAGTCTACTATAGTTCCTACATAATGACATCTGTTATAGTCTACTATAGTTCCTACATAATGACATCTGTTATAGTCTACTATAGTTCCTACATAATGACATCTGTAATAGTCTACTATAGTACCTACATAATGACATCTGTTATAGTCTACTATAGTTCCTACATAATGACATCTGTTATAGTCTACTATAGTTCGTACATAATGACATCTGTTATAGTCTACTATAGTTCCTACATAATGACATCTGTCATAGTCTACTATAGTTCCTACATAATGACATCTGTTATAGTCTACTATAGTTCCTACATAATGACATCTGTTATAGTCTACTATAGTTCCTACATAATGACATCTGTTATAGTCTACTATAGTTCCTACATAATGACATCTGTTATAGTCTACTATAGTTCCTACATAATGACATCTGTTATAGTCTACTATAGTTCCTACATAATGACATATGTTATAGTCTACTATAGTTCCTACATAATGACATCTGTTATAGTCTACTATAGTTCCTACATAATGACATCTGTTATAGTCTACTATAGTTCCTACATAATGACATCTGTTATAGTCTACTATAGTTCCTACATAATGACATCTGTTATAGTCTACTATAGTTCCTACATAATGACATCTGTTATAGTCTACTATAGTTCCTACATAATGACATCTGTTATAGTCTACTATAGTTCCTACATAATGACATCTGTTATAGTCTACTATAGTTCCTACATAATGACATCTGTTATAGTCTACTATAGTTCCTACATAATGACATCTGCTATAGTCTACTATAGTTCCTACATAATGACATCTGTTATAGTCTACTATAGTTCCTACATAATGACATCTGTTATAGTCTACTATAGTTCCTACATAATGACATCTGTTATAGTCTACTATAGTTCCTACATAATGACATCTGTTATAGTCTACTATAGTTCCTACATAATGACATCTGTTATAGTCTACTATAGTTCCTACATAATGACATCTGTTATAGTCTACTATAGTTCCTACATAATGACATCTGTTATAGTCTACTATAGTTCCTACATAATGACATCTGTTATAGTCTACTATAGTTCCTACATAATGACATCTGTTATAGTCTACTATAGTTCCTACATAATTACATATGTTATAGTCTACTATAGTTCCTACATAATGACATCTGTTATAGTCTACTATAGTTCCTACATAATGACATCTGTAATAGTCTACTATAGTTCCTAAATAATGACATCTGTTATAGTCTACTATAGTTCCTACATAATGACATCTGTTATAGTCTACTATAGTTCCTACATAATGACATCTGTTATAGTCTACTATAGTTCCTACATAATGACATCTGTCATAGTCTACTATAGTTCCTACATAATGACATCTGTCATAGTCTACTATAGTTCCTACATAATGACATCTGTTATAGTCTACTATAGTTCCTACATAATGACATCTGTTATAGTCTACTATAGTTCCTACATAATGACATCTGTTATAGTCTACTATAGTTCCTACATAATGACATCTGTAATAGTCTACTATAGTTCCTACATAATGACATCTGTTATAGTCTACTATAGTGGAATTAGACAATCTGAGCTGGCTGGGGCTACTTCCCAAATGACACCATATTCCCTTTATAGTTGCTTTACAGGGCTCTGGTCATAAGTAGTGCACAATGTAGGGAATGGGATATGATTTAGGACATAACCTGGCTCTTTTGGGCCTAGCTGTAACCCTATAGACAGACATCTGATACTGCAGGGCGCAACGACCAGAGCGGCAATAAAACAAATGATCCAATCTATCTACTTAATGCTGAGTGCTCTGCAGAGTCGAGTTGGGTCTTTGGTTTGACTCAGCAGGGGATCAAACACCCAACCTTCTGCTTTCTGGGTGGACAATCTAACCACGAGGTCACTGAGTTGGTCTCATAGCTAAAAAGACATGGTATAATTGTACTGATAAACATTAAATGCAATAATTTCAGACCCAAGGGGACATGTGAGGTCAGTATTATTTAGTTATCTAGACAGTTAAACAAGAGGTTGTTGGTGTTTATTAGTTTAAATGAGTCCTCCCTTTGAAAAGCATTGTTCATCTCTTTTTGACAAAGGGAACGAATAAGAACACTTCTACAGGAGGTATGGAAAAGAGGGGCGGGGAAAGAGATTGTCTTTCATTTAACCTCAAGAAGCCTAGTTGTATTGTTTATTTATCTGTTTAACCCTCTCGCAAGCTCTCTCGCTCTGTTTCTCTATATTTCTCTCTCTCTCTTCCTCGCCTACATCTCCCCCTCCTTCGTTCCCTTTCTCTCCAGAAATTGACTTTGATTTTGGGCGTTTGAAAAGGTCATGAGAACGTTGATATATCTCATCCTCTGCAAAAAAAATACAAAAGAAAATACAAAACGATTGCCCAGCACTGGCTGTGAACTCGTGATGCTCGGAGCCAAAGCAGTCTGCACAGACTGCTGCACCACCACAATTCAAAACGCTCTAGCAAGCCATGACTAAGCTTGATAATACTTATGTTGATAGCATATCATTTTTAATTATTGTTTTAAGCCTTCCCCAAACCATAGCCCGAACCTTAACCACTCAGGATTAATGCCTAAACTATTAACATTTGATTTGTTTCTCATTTAACCTTGTAACCACGTAAAATGAATACATCCAAAATGTACGTTCATATAGAACACGTTACATTTCCAAGGGAAACTAGGAGATCTTGTTGAGACAGACACACAATAAAAACATCCTTCCTGCTATCTACTTCAGAGGACAGTTATGGGGAGGCTGCCCCCTAATTTACACTTATAGAAATTGTTTTTCCTGCCTAGCAGCCATCTTTGTTGTTGCCAGAGGGAATGAGAGATTGCTCAGAAACTGTGAAGGCAAGCACATCAAAAAGACTGGAGGAAAGACTGGTCTGTCCGCCTCTCGCCACACTGCACACATACACAGGTCTGAGTGGGTACACAGTGCATACCCACTCCTCTGCCCTACCCGGAGATGGGTAACGGATCTGTCCCAGAGAGTAGGGGTGGGTGGAGAGAGATTGGTATGATGACCTTACTGTAAAACTGTGGTCTGTAATGCTGAGGAGTACTACAGCTATTAGCCTGTTATTGTTCTATCACAGATACCATGACAAGAAGAAGAAGAAGAAAACATATAGATTACTTCAGTGATTTGTTACCATATATCCAATGTAATATAATGAGGTGATTATAATTTGATTGTTCTAATGCTTTCTCCAGATTGCTGATTCATTCACCTGCAGTTTAATCTTCTCCTTGTTTATTTCGTTTGTAATTTCCATTCTGAATTATAACTCTGCACGATAAGCCGAAACAGTGGTTAGCTTTTTTTACTATAACAACTAAATCCTGTCAATTTAAATAAGCCACCGCTGAGTTTTGAACTTCTTTCATTTGTTTTTTCTCCACCAAAGTGAAAGTGACACGTTCAATATGTGTCGACATTTCTTACTTTCATTCTTTCTCTTTGCTGGTTCTTTCATTATGTCAGCTATATCAAAGCTAAATAACTCTCTTCTCTCATTGTGAACGTGTATCATCCAGTCAATATCTGCTGTAACAAATGCCCAGGTGAAATTGGCACATAAACAGTAGTTAAGAATTCCTCCCTCCCTGTGTCTGTCTGCAGTCAATACAAAAATGTTTTACATTTGAGAGATTGGGATAATGGGTCTGTTTGACATTGTAATGTGTGTGTTACTATAGCTGCTCATGTGTTTGTATGTATGTATGTATGTATGTATGTATGTATGTGTGTGTGTGTCTAAGTATGCATTTATGTGTTTTACACATTTGCGGGTGTGCATGTAATTATCAACATCCCCAAAGTATGGTATCACTGGCAAGGCCCCAAGCCTCCAAGTCAGGTAACTCGCCAGATCTTTACCAAGTCATCCAACCTTGGCACTGCCTGTCTCCGGCTTGTCACTCACACACTCACACACACACACACACACACACACACACACACACACACACACACACACACACACACACACACACACACACACACACACACACACACACACACACACACACACACACACTCACACACACACACACACACACACACACACACACACACACACACACACACACACACACACACACACACACACACACACACACACACACACACACACACACACACACAAACACTTGGAATTAGAACTACTAACTGCAGTGTCGGTGGGTACAGGACATTCAAACAGCTCAAACAAGATATCCTCCCTACCAAAGAGATCACCCACTAGACCTCTGGATGTTAAAACACATACGATCAAAAGATGGATTCAAGATGGATTCAAGATGGATTCAATATGCCGCCTGTGATTGGAATGGGTTAGGGGGAAAGTGTGTGTGTGTGTGTGTGTGTGTGTGTGTGTGTGTGTGTGTGTGTGTGTGTGTGTGTGTGTGTGTGTGTGTGTGTGTGTGTGTGTGTGTGTGTGTGTGTGTGTGTGTGTGGTGAGTCACTTGCATTGGCCTAGGCAGTGAAAAAATCCCAAAACAGGAGTACATTTCAGAGGGCCAAACAACATGCCTGGGGGCCAAGTGTCATCTTGGGTACCCATGACCCTTCAGTGGCCTGGGACCCAGCTGAGATGCACTGGGTATCTGCCAGCTAGAGGACAGATCTGTCCCCAAACACAGACACACACACACATGCACGGATAAAGACAACGACACTCATACACACACAAAAACAAACACACGCACACATACATTAAAAAAACACAAACAAATACACACAGTGAATGTCTCTTCGTTTGTTTGTTTCATGTCTATATTCTCAGTGATGTTGCTAGAGGGCAGTTGTGGTTTGAGGAGACTGATATCTGATGTTCTGTCTGAGGGGGAGACTGGGGTTGAGGAGACTGATATCTGATGTTCCGTCTGAGGGGGAGACTGGGGTTGAGGAGACTGATATCTGATGTTCTGTCTGAGGGGGAGACTGGGGTTGAGGAGACTGATATCTGTTGTAATGTCTGAGGGGGAGACTTGGGTTGAGGAATGCGCTCCAAACAAAAATATACACTCACCAGCAACAGTTGAAGTCGGAAGTTTACATACACTTAGGTTGGAGTAATTAAAACTAGTTTTTCAACCACTCCACAAATTTCTTCTTAACAAACTATAGTTTTGGCAAGTCGGTTAGGACATCTACTTTGTGCATGACACAGGTCATTTTTTTCCAACAAATGCTTACAGACAGATTATTTCACTTATAATTTACTGTATCACAATTCCAGTGGGTCAGAAGTTTACATACACTAAGTTGACTGCCTGTAAACAGCTTGGAAAATTCCAGAAAAGGATGTCATGGCTTTGGAAGCTTCTGATGGGCTAATTGACATAATTTGAGTCAATTGGAGGTGTACCTGTGGATGAATTTCAAGGCCTACCTTCAAACTCAGTGCCTCTTTGACATCATGGGAAAATCAAAAGAAATCAGCGAAGACCTATATCAGAACAACTATATCAACATAACCTGAAAGGCCGCTCAGCAAGGAAGAAGCCACTGCTCCAAAACCGCCATAAAAAAGCCAGACTACGGTTTGCAACTGCACATGGGGAAAGAGATTGTACTTTTTGGAGATATGTCCTCTGGTCTGATGAAACAAAAATAGAACTGTTTGACCATAATGACCATCATTGCGTTCGGGGGAAAAAGGGGGAGGCTTGCAAGCTGAAGAACACCATCCCAACTGTGAAGCACGGCGGTGGCAGCATCATGTTTTGGGGGCGCTTTGCTGCAGGAGGAACTGGTGCACTTCACAAAATAGATGGCATCATGAGGGAAGGAAAATTATGTGGATATATAGAAGTAACATCTCAAGACATCAGTCAGGAAGTTAAAGCTTTGTTGCAAATGGGTCTTCCAAATGGACAATGACCCCAAGCATACTTCCACAGTTGTGGCAAAATGGCTTATGGACAACAAAGTCAAGGTATTGGAGTGGGAATCACAAAGCCCTGACCTCAATCCTATAGAACATTTGTGGGCAGAACTGTAAAAGCGTGTGTCAGCAAGGAGGCCTACAAACCTGACTCAGTTACTCCAGCTCTGTCAGGAGGATTGGGCCAAAATTCACCAAGCTTATTGTGGGAAGCTTGTGGAAGGCTACCCAAAACGTTTGACCTAAGTTAATCATTTTAAAGATAATGCTACCAAATACTAATTGAGTGTATGTACACTTCTGACCCATTGGGAATGTGATGAAAGAAATAAAAGATGAAATAAATAATTCTCCCTACAATTATTCTGACATTTCACATTCTTAAAATAAAGTGGTGATCCTAACTGACCTAAGACAGGGAATTTTTACTAGGATTAAATATCAGGAATTGTGAAAAACTGAGTTTAAATGTATTTTGCTAAGGTGTATGTAAACTTCCTATTTCAACTGTATATTAAACTTTTACTCTTTTCAATGGATCACACAATTGCAGAAAAAGTACAAATCCATAGCATATTTTCATATGTACGGCAAGAGCACAACAAAATTGAGACACGCTTCTCTTCTCCGTCTGTCTGAATTTCCACTCTGTACCTCTATTCCCCCTAAACTATCACCATGTGGGAGAAGTAATAATTCTTTCTAAAGAGGTTCATAACGTTGTTTCCGCGGCGACGTGCCTGCTGCTGAATGCATGAATCCCACGTTAATAACTTCAATGATTCTCTGATCCTAGCGGCGTTCCCTTCCGATGTCTAATATTCACATATGACTTAATGGTGAATGTGCTTAGAACTGACACCTATTCAATACAGTAGGAGGAGACATCCTTCTATTCCTTCATCACCATCTACAGCCCCAGCCAGAGCCCAGATGCCCCTTGCATCGCTTTGTGTCTGCAGGCTTTTTTCTCTCTACTTTTTCTGTTATTTTTTCGTCTTTCCTTTCACCAGGGGCTCTGTTCCAACCTTAGTCACCACCCCCCTTAGTCGCCCCCCTTAGCAACATACAAATACAAGCTCCGCTCCACCATGGCAGACAGACAGACAGATGGGTAAAAAAGAACGGGAGAGAGTGAGGGAGTGAAAAAAATAGATGGAGAGGAAGGTAGATGGAGACGGAGAGGAAGAGAAAGAGACACAAAGGCCAGTTCAAAAAGCCCATTATATTAATGCCTTGCTTCTTCTCTCACTCTGTATCCCTTTCTGCATATCCATCTCTCTCTCTCTCTCTCTCTCTCTCTCTCTCTCTCTCTCTCTCTCTCTCTCTCTCTTTCTTTCTTTCTTTCTTTCTTTCTTTCAATCTTTCCTTCTACTACCCCTCTCACCCCTCACTTCAATTCAATAAGGATTACCTGAAAGGATTTGACATGCTTCACTTTCCTGTTAAAATGAAAGAGGTTTCCTTCCAGCAGTGGTACCTGAGTATCATCATTAGAGACGCGCTCTGTCGTCGACCAAGGCCAAAACAATCACGCCTCGGAAAGAAAAAAACAATTGCCTTCACTTTGTAACCTTCACTGTCACACTCTTTCACTGGTAGAGAGGTGTGCCACACACAAGGGTGCCAATGTATGTGTGTGTGTGTTTTGTGCATGCACATACTGGTGTAGGATGTTTATTTGATCACTCTTTTGTCAATGGTAATTTTCCTTGACTGCAGGAAATGCAATCTTGTCGTGAATTTAAGGTTTAAAAAGTATTCTAAAGTTTGTATTTTCCACGTTAAAATGTCAGACTTGATTTGCCCTAACATAAAATGTATAATAATTCAAATGTTCTGTTTCTGCAGATTTTTTCCTACTGTAGCAAACTTGCTCAAATTAAGATCCTACATTTGTACATGTGTGTTTGCATGCGTGTGTATGTGTGTTCATGCATGTGTGTGTCACAGTGCCCTTGAACAGTTAGATCCTGTGAGTGCGTCACTGTGTGGGTAGATGTGTAGACTAAGAGGGCCTATTGCCGGCCTTCACCACATCTGTCACAATAGCTACAAGACACACACACACACACACACACACACACACACACACACACACACACACACACACACACACACACACACACACACACACACACACACACACACACACACACACACACACACACACACATACACACAAACACACAGCATACCCACCCTTGTCATAAGTGGACGCCATTCTCCTCACATCCATTATCGATAGGCCAAAAGCCTGCCAGATCCTCTGTCTTTTGTCCAGAGAGAGAGGAATGGCTCAGGGTTGAAACCCTCGCATCTTTGAGAGCCTATTCTTCTCATATTTGAAATATGCAGCCTGGACAATTTGTGCCAGGCATCCTGAAGAAAATAGAAGCTGCATCTCCATGATGCCATGAATGTGCTTTTTTCTCCTCCCCAAACTGATTAGTAAAGACAAATGCCAGAGTGGCCTTCATGCCTTTTCTATTTTCCCCAACACCTAATCTAACCCCTGACTCCTAAACCCTAAGCCTAAAATAGCTGTGTGCCTTGTGGGGAGCGGCAAAATGTTCCCACTTGTCCAAAAAATATACTGTGGTTTTAGTTTTACTAAGGATAGTAAAACCAAAGACACACACACACACACACACACACACTAATGATTGTGCAAACAAATACACACACACTGACACATCTACAGTCAATGCACCCTCACCCACACACACACTGAACCGTCACCCGCACCCTCAACCCCAGCCCCACTCTCAGCCACACAGTAGACAGTTTTACAAATGTAACTGTTATCATCCGAATGCACAATAACAGGCAGATGAAATGAAGATGGACTGGTCACGTACCCTAATCACACATGTCATCATTGCTGTGAAAGTTAATATGAATGTGTGTAATCATGAAATCATTGCATCTTGCTCTGTTTAGCGGTCACCCATGTTGATTTCCCCAAGGTTCGCCTCATGATCCTATTTCAGGTGTTTCTGTTTGTTTATTTGCTACCTTGAACAGGTTACCTTTTTGTTTTCAACCAAGTTGTGAAAATAATAGCCAGCTCCATCTTGCTTGGCCATCTGTAGGAGATGCTGCCATCCGCCATGGGGTGTGGGGGTGTTAAAAATTCCTCTAATTTTACAGTCCGGACCCAGGGGAAACAACAATGAAAATTCTACTTGCAGAAGAAGGAGAGTGGAGAAAAAGAGAGTAAGAGCGAGAGAGAGAAAAAAACAGAAAATAAATGCCACTTGATTGGTGACAAAAGATAACAAGAAGTGTCTGCAGGGGGCCTACCAAAACTCTTGGTGTCTCAAAGTGGTGTGAATGGACCCCATCTGGTTCGCTCGCACATCCCCGCTCAAGATGGTGCCACTCTCGGTCGAAAAAGCATATAATAGGATGTCCGTTAGGAGAGACACACAATCTCCTCCTGCCCAAGGTCCCGGGTGGTTTCCTCTAAACAGTATGGGGTTTTGTCCCAAATAGAACCCTATTCCCTATTAGGTGCACTACTTTTAACCAGAAACCTATGGGTCCTGGTCAAAAGTAGTGCACTAAGTAGAGAATAGGGTGCCATTTGGGACGCAACCTGGGAGGGATCCCCAAAGAGCGGTACCCGCTGTCTCTCTACAGTCTCCCAGGCTGCACAGAGAGGACACTTTAAGTAGTCCAATTTAACGTGAGAAAACGTGGGCCAAGGCAAGCGCTCGCAGGGATGGAGGGAAAGATGGAGGGAGGGATGGAGAGATAGAGGACTATAGTCCATCTGTTGCTCTAGTGGTTCTTGTGGGGGTGGCATGGCCACCACAAGAACAATGTTAGAGGGTTTTACATGCAGGCCCTTTGTCTGCCTCACAGGAATCTATAACGCTTTATTTGGATAGTCCATCTGTGGATGCTCTACAGACTATCTACAGACTATCAATAACATTTCACCTAACTCTCTACTAACCCTAACCCTCACTCTAATCCTAACCTTAACCCTTATCCTAACCCTAAACTTAACCCTTACCCTAACCCTAGTGCTAACCTTAACCTTAACCCGTACCTTAACCCTTATTTTAAACCTAACCCTAACCGTAACCTTAGCAAGCTGTTGCTTATAAACACATAATTTGTTGATAGTATGACCAGCTGAGCAGCCAGACTTTCCAAATGAAGCGTGACCCAGGAATCTATAGAACACACTAGGTGAACTACCAGCCATGGACGAATTGGTCAGGAGTTATTCGTCTGCTAAGAAGATGCCTCCAGAGATAAAATGCAGTGAAGTTGGTGATGTTGTAATTGTAAGAGCTATGGGTCACGTAGTGAAAGTCACTTAAGCAATAAGGTCTGAGGGGGTGTGGTATATGGCCAATATACCACGGCTAAGGGCTGTTCGGACGCACAACGCAACGTGGAGTACCTGGACACAGCCCTTAGTCATGGTATATTTGCCATATACCACAAACCGCAGAGGTGCCTTAATACATGTTTTGTCATAACCGTGGTATATGGTTTGATATACTACGGCTGTCAGCCAATCAGCATTCAACCACCCAGTTCATAATACCCTTTATTCCTTTTCACATATACTGTATGTGTACGTTTCAACATGAGGTCAGAGTGAATGTAACTGTGGTTATATGGTACCTATATGTTGGGAAGTGTTTCTGGGAATCAATGTGCTTCTGTGTGCATGTGTGTTCTGGCTAATCATGCTTCATTGTTTTTGATGGCGCTGAACAACGCCCCTCTGATTGTTGTGATTATAAAAGGAAGAGAAGAAAAATAGATCTGAACATTCCAGTGGAGTATGGCAGCAGCAAAGGACGCTGGGTAATGGGTAGCAGGGGAATGGTGCACAACAACAACAACCCCCCCCCCACCCCACCCACACACACACACACACACACACACACACACACACACACACACACACACACACACACACACACACGCACACACACCCAATGATGATGATGATGGGCACTCTTGCAGGCCCTAATCATATAAACAAATCTCACACTGCTCTGGCGATATGTGCAATTGGTTTACTCGGCATCTACAGTCATTTGGAAAATCAGTTCACCACCATTTACAGCAGAATGTAATGACAAATGAATCAAGCAGAGTTTGTTTGAGCTGGGCTATAGTTATTTAACTGTTGGTGTTAGCCCGCCCTCCTCCCCCGATCCAAACGTACAGTAGACATCTGTTAATAATACCGACTGGAACAAAGGACAGAGTGAGTGTGTTACAGTCCAATGGTAATACACATAGTTGGTCTTTTGGTAATACACACGGTGGGTCCAAGCATGAGGTACCGTTGCAATTTTAAATTAATCTAAAGTCTTATGTATATGGGACCTTTCAGCAGGGGTTGGAAACAAAATCATTTTCCAAGTGTGTCGTTCTGAACAGAACTATTCTATTTTTTGTTCTGTTCCACATCTTCCGACCAGCAATATAATGTTCGGAAATATATATTTTATTAACATGTAGCTCAATAACCGGTACCCATGCTTTTAAAATAATGGTTCCGGAATAGTCTAGATCACTTTCGTTCCTGGTTCTGTTCCTCGAAAAATTGCCTTATTTTCCAGTTTACAATTCTGTTTCCTGAACCGGTTCCAACCCCTGCCTCAGAGCTTGAGAAATATGTGAGATTGTGGGAGAGAGTGTGGAAGAGAGGAAGAGAGCAAGAGAGCGAGAACGAGAGAGACGACGAGAGAGAGACAATGAGAGAGAAAGAGAGAGAGAGGGACAAAAAGAGAGCCAATGAGAGAGAGAGAGAGAGAGAGAGAGATCTTTGGCAATGTTAACACATGTTTCCCATGCCAATAAAGCCCTTGAATTGAATTGAGAGACAACGAGAGAGACAATGAGAGAGAGAGAGAGAGAGACAACGAGAGAGACAATGAGAGAGAGACAATGAGAGAGAGAGACAACGAGAGAGTCAACGAGAAAGAGAGAGACAACGAGAGAGAGAGAGAGAGAGAGAGAGAGAGACAACGAGAGAGAGAGAGAGAGAGAGAGAAAAAATATATATATAAAAAATTGAGAGAGGTAAGTCATGCAGAAGAACAGCTCATGACTTGTTATAACTTTTTGGTTGTTAAGAGTGAGATTGACATGATTAAATTAGCAAACAATGTATAGGTAATCAAATTGTACAACTACAGATCAACACAGGAGGAAAAGATTGACAGAGAGTGAGTTAAAAGACCAATCTTCATCGTGCTAGCTAGCCAAATTCAAATTTGTCAGCTAGCTTATGTCTACCTCCAACTGTTTACTGGTGGTAACCATAGCAACATGACCACTGAGACAGCTAGCAGCACCAGCAGCAGTAGAGACAGAGACTCCCCCTTTTCAGCAGAAATCAAATCAGAGAAGGGAAGAAGCAATTTTAAACACAGAATTTTGAGGGAGAACCCCAAAACTTTGTTTGCCGACTGCTCACAAAACAGGACTGTTACAAACCTGTTATTTTACACAGACCACACTACTGCCTGGCATACAGCTGGAACCAGGCATTTCAGCTGTACCACAAAGAAAGGCATCAGCAAGGGAAAGGAAATGCACATTTTTGAGGACAGCGATAAGGACCAGGAAAACAAGTTTCTGATAGTAAACATGTACATGGTCCACGGCAATGGGGCTGCACTCAGCTCTCTGTGCAGGACTTCCCCACCATAAGGAAGATAGAGGAAAGCAAAAAAGACAAGGACAGCACCCCGATCTCTCCCCTCACCTCAGGCACCCCAACAGCAGGAGCCCAGGCCCAGACCTACACCCACACAACAGGTCTATCCTCCCCCTGCCTACGACGACCAGAGACAAGACCACACTACCATCAGCCTGCTGAGAGACAGGCTGGCACTGTTAGAGGTATGGGTTACTGAGCTGAAGGAGCAGCCCCCCAGCTACACTACCATCAGCCTGCTGAGAGACAGGCTGGCTCTGTTAGAGGTATGGGTTACTGAGCTGAAGGAGCAGCCCCCAGCTACACTACCATCAGCCTACTGAGAGACAGGCTGGCTCTGTTAGAGGTATGGGTTACTGAGCTGAAGGAGCATTCCCTCAGCTACACCACCTCCAGCCCAGACACAGAGCTTCTACAAGACGAGATCAACCAGTGCAGGACCCAGCTGAAGAACTCGGTCCAGGAGCTGAGAGAGAGCCTTACCACAGCACTTGAGGTGGTAAATGCCACCATGAGGAGAGAGCTGGTTGAAGAGCCTCCTAGAGAGAAGCTGCAGCCCCTCACCATCCCTAACAACCCCACTGACCCACCTTTACCCACATCCCCCCCATACTGACAACCATTTACCCACACCCCCAGTCAACAAGGAGGCTCACATAGGGACACCTACTACACAGAGAAGCTCTCTGGCCACCCCTGACACATCCCCACACACCCCTCCATGTACACAGGCCCTGTGTACTCCAGCCCCAGACCGTAAACACACTAATCTGGTAAAACCCACTGAGGTGGCCAACCTCATTGACTCAAATGGGAAATTCATCCAAGAGGATAAACTCTTCCCCCACCACAAGGTGTACAAAATATGGTGCCCAAAAACACAGAATGCACTCCACATCCTGTCCCAGCCTGACTATGGCACACCAGGCCACATTATTATTTACATCGACACCAACAACCTGCGAGAGGAGCAGGAGAGAGTAGCCTGGTCAACAGAGTAGCAGAGAGGGCCTCTGAGTGGTTCCCCAACTCTCACATCACCATCTACACTCTGCTGCCCCGCAAAGACTTCCATCCCCATACCATTCAGAAAGTCAACCCTGACATCACCAGAGCTTGTGGCCTACTCCTAAACGTGCATGTTGCTCACCACCCAACAATCACCCCAGAGCACCTCTCTCACCTAAGGAAGCAGACAGTAGGGATGTTTGCCAAGTCTCTAAAGGACGTGGCACTTGGTAGACAAACACCCCATGCCGCACTGGACAGAGGACCACCCAGAGACCCCTACCAGACCACTGCACCACCAAGGAGCCCCAGGCCCTTTCAACGCCTTCAACGCCCCACCAGACCCAGCGCACCCCACACCCCATCACCACTTCCATCGGCCCAGCCTACTATCCCACACCAGACCGACCACCACCTCTACCAGACCAGAGAGGAAGCCCCACGGCCCAGACCTGCCCCATGGCCCAGACCTGACCTGCGGGGTAAAACTAATCATCCAGCAATCATACACTTTTTACCAGAGAGCAGGGCTACCGACGTTAAGGCGAATCTGAAATTGGTGCTGGCTAAAGCTAAAACTGGCGAGTGTAAAGAGTATAGAGATATTGTTATCCACATCGGCACCAATGATGTTAGGATGAAACAGTCAGAGGTCACCAAGTGCAACATAGCTTCAGCGTGTAAATCAGCTAGAAAGATGTGTCGGCATCGAGTAATTGTCTCTACAGCAGAGTCTCACAACTCAATCGCTGGTTGAAAACTATTTTCTGCCCCTCCTAAAAGATAGAATTTGTAGATAATTGGCCCTCTTTCTGCGACTCACCCACAAACAGGACCAAGCCTGGACCAAGCCTGAGTGACGGACTCCATCCTAGCTGGAGGGCTGCTCTCATCTTATCTACCAACAAAGACAGGGCTCTAACTCCTCTAGTTCCACAATGAAAAAGGGTGCAGGCCAGTCAGCAGGCTGTTAGCCAGCCTGCCAGCTTAGTGGAGTCTGCCACTAGCACAGTCAGTGTAGTCAGCTCAGCTATCCCCATTGAGACTGTGTCTGTGCCTCGACCTAGGTTGGGCAAAACTAAACAGGTCCGTGTTCCCCTTTAGCAATCTAACTAGGATAAAGACCTCCTCCATTCCTGCCATTATTGAAAGAGATCGTGATACCTCACGTCTCAAAATAGGGCCACTTAATGTTAGATTCCTTACTTCAAAGGCATTTATGAACTAATCACTGATCATAATCTTGATGTGATTGGCCTGACTGAAACATGGCTTAAGCCTGATGAATTTACTGTGTTAAATGAGACCTCACCTCCTGGTTACACTAGTGACCATAACCCCCGTGCATCCCGCAAAGGCGGAGTTGTTGCTAACATTTACGATAGCAAATTTCAATTTACAAAACAAAAAATACATTTTCGTCTTTTGAGCTTCTAGTCATGAAATCTATGCAGCCTACTCAATCACTTTTTATAGCTACTGTTTACAGGCCTCCTGGGCCATATACAGGGTTCCTCATTGAGCTCCCTGAATTCCTATCGGACATTGTAGTCATAGCAGATAATATTCTAATTTTTGGTGACTTTAATATTCACATGGAAAAGTCCACAGACCCACTCTGTCCTGGGGCTCTGTGTGGTCTCTGTGTTTTTGTGAACAGAGCCCCAGGACCAGCTTGCTTAGGTGGCTCTTCTCCAGGTTCATCATTATTTGGTGTGTTATGTTGTACACGGAGGATATTTTTGCAGAATTCTGCATGCAGATTCTCAATTTGGTGTTTGTCCCATTTTGGGAATTCTTGGTTGGTGAGCGGACCCCAGACCACACAACCACGAAGGGCAATGGGTCCTATAACTTATTCAAGTATTTTTAGCCAGATCCTAATTGGTATGTCGAATTTTATGTTCCATTTGATGGAACAGAAGGCCCTTCTTGCCTTGTCTCTCAGATTGTTCACAGCTTTGTGGAAGTTACCTGTGACTATGATGTTAATGCCGAGGTATGCATAGCAATTGTGTCTAGAAGGAATTTGTGTTTGTTGTCCTAGAAACTGGCCCTTTTGTGGAACACCATTATTTTTGTCTTACAGAGATGTCCTGTCATGGCCCAGGTCTGACAGAATCTGTGCAGAAGATCTAGGTGCTAAAGTAGGCCCTCCTTGGTTGGGGACAGAAGCACCAGATCATCAGCAAACAGTAGACATTTGACTTCAGATTCTAGCAGGGTGAGGCCGTGTGCTGCAGACTGTTCTATTGCCCTCGCCAATTTGTTGATATGCATGTTGAAGAGGGTGGGGCTTAAGCTGCATCCTTGTCTCACCCCCCAACCCAATGGAAAGAAATGTGTGTTTTTTTTGCCAATTTTAACCACACACTTGTTGTTTGTGTACATGGATTTTAAAATATCGTATGTTTTTCCCCCAACACCTCTTTCCATCAATTTGTATTGCAGGCCCTCATGCCAAATTGAGTCAAAAACTTTTTTTAAATCAACAAAGCATGAGAAGACTTTGCCTTTGTTTTGTTTTGTTTGTCAATTAGGGTGTGCAGGGTGACTACCTGGTCTGTTGTATGGTAATTTGGTAAAAAGCCAATTTGACATTTGCTCAGTACATTGTTTCACTGAGGAAATGTTTGAGTCTGCTGTTAATGATAATGTAGAGGATTTTCCCAAGGTTGCTGTTGACACATATCCCACAGAAGTTATTGAGGATAATTTGTCTCCACTTTTGTTAATTGGGGTGATCAGTCCCTGGTTCCAAATATTGGAGAATATGAAAGAGCTAAGGATAATGTTAAAGAGGTTAAGTGTAGCAAATTGGAAATTATGGTCTGTATATTTCATAATTTAATTTAGGATACCATCAACCCCACAGGCCTTTTTGGGTTGGAGGGTTTGTATTTTGTCCTGTAGTGCATTCAATGTCATTGGAGAATGCAGTGGGCTCTGGTAGTCTCTAATAGTTGATTCTAACATTTGTATTTTATGTATATGTTGATGTATATGTTTTTGCTGTTTGTTCTTTTTTATTGAGCCAAATAGATTGGAGAAGTGGTTTGTCCATAGGTATCTGTTTTGGATAGATTATTCTTCATGTTGTTGTTTGTTTATGGTTTTCCAATTTTCCCAGTAGTGGTTAGACTCTATGGATTCTTCAGTTACATTAAGATGATATCTGATGTGCTGTTCCATCTTTTCTGTACTGTATTTGTGTATTGTTTTAGTGATTCACCACAGTGAAGTCGTAAGCTTAAGTTTTATGGGTCTCTGTTTTTGGTTGGATAGGTTTCTCAATCATTCTTAGGTTTTTGCGTTCTTCATCAAACTATTTGTAATTGCTGTTAATTTTCTTAGGTTCTCTGCTTGAATTTTTTTTATTTGTTAGGGAAGCTGAGAGGTCAAATATACTGTTTAGGTTTACAACTGCTAAGTTTACACTTTCACTATTACAATGAAACATTTGTCCAGGAAATTGTCTAGAAGTGATTACATTTGTTGTTACCTATTTGTTTTTTGGTAGATTTCCACACTACTTTCTTTCCATCTATAGCATTTCTTAATATTATTGCCTCACGATTGAGCACAGCTCTGTTCAAGAAGAGTGTGATGTTGCTGTGATCTGATAAGGGTGTCAGTTAACTGACTGTGAATGCTCTAAGAGACTCTGGGATGAGGTCAGTCATAAAGTAGTCTACAGTACTACTGCCAAGAGATTAGAAAAATGTCCACCTAAAATGACATACCCCAATCTAACTGCCTGTAGCTCAGGCATTAAAGCAAGGATATGCATATTCTTGATACCATTTGAAATGAAAGACTTTGAAGTTTGTGGAAATGTGAAATTAATGTAGGAGAATATAACACATTAGATCTGGAAAAATAATATACAAATTAAAAAAAACTTCTGTTTTGTATTTTTTACAGCTGTGTGTCATCCGCATAGCAGAGAAAGTTAACATTATGTTTTCGAATGACATCCCCAAGAGGTAAAATATATAGTGAAAACAATAGTGGTCCTAATATTGAACCTTGAGGAACACAGAAATGTACAGTTGATTTGTAAGAGGACAAACCATTCACAGAGACAAACTGATATCTTTCCGACAGATAATATCTAAACCAGGCCAGAACTTGTCCGTGTAGACCAATTTGGGTTTCCAATCTCTCCAAAAGAATGTGGTGATCGATGGTATCAACAGCAGCACTACGGTCTAGGAGCACGAGGACAGATGAAGAGCCTCAGTCTGATGCCATTAAAAGGTCATTTTACCACCTTCACAAGTGCAGTGTCAGTGCTATGATGGGGTCTAAAACCAGACTGAAGCATTTCGTAAACATTGTTTGTCTTCAGGAAGGCAGTAAGTTGCTGCGCACATCTAGCCACTGGGATTTTTGTCATTTTTCAAGGCAAATCTGCTCCAGCTCCTTCAAGTTGGATGGGTTCTGCTGCTGTACAGCAGTCTTTAATAAGTCATACCACATATTCTCAATTTGATTGAGGTCTGGGCTTAGATTACGTCATTCCATGAAATGTTGAATGTTTCCCCTTAAAGAACTTGAGCTTTGATATGAACTTGCATAAATGTCCAAACGCCACTCGACTCAAAGACTTTAATCTCGTAAAGCACAGCTCATCGGCTATCTAGCTAGCTAGGTTTGAAAACGATAAATTGTCATTTGACGAAGATACAGTCAATCAAGTGAACACCGCTTGTGTCATCGGCTCGCAATGATGTCGTACCTTCCTGGCTAATATTGGCTTTCTAGTGGATATACTGAAAGTAGAATGATATAGCAAAGGCTGGTTACTTTTTAAAGTGTCTAAGGAATAGATACGAACGTAATTTGACTGGTTGAAACAACGTTTAGTGTTCAATTTTCACAGATTTCTTTCTTTGCAAGTTGAACGAGTGGAAATGTAAAATCGATCGTGCATACTATATGGACCTTAATAGGATATGAAAAAGGATTTTATCTCATAAAACTACACTACATGTCATCTCTAGGATGATAAATCAGAGCAAGATTTCAGAATGTAAGTAAATTATTTAATTTCAGATGTGAATTCATCAAACCTGTCGCGGTGGAAAAAGTGTTTTGTTGTTGTGCACTCTCCTCAGACAATAGCATGGTATTTTTGCTCTGTAATAGCTACTGTAAATTCGACAATGCAGTTAGATAAACAAGAACTTAAGCTTTCTGCCCATATAAAACAATTATATGTACCCATTTGTTTTGTTTGGTTTAAACCTAAGTTTTAATCACATTATGCATCTTGAGCAACAACTTTCCCTTTGACGGGACATTAATCCAAAAGTAGTTTTTAAAGTATCAGGAATCTATTGGGGGGGATAAAAGTAGCATACATCAGAACATTGTTCTCTGTTGAGATAATTTCTTTATTAATGTCTAGCCAGATGTAAAATGTTCCTGTTTTGACTAATTTATTAGAGTGGGTTAGGTCTGCGCTATACCAAATTAGCATACCCCCTGAGTCCCTTCCCTGTTTCACACCTGGTAGTTTGGTGGATTGGATTAACAGCTCTCTGTAATCTAGAGGGAAACCAGTGGGTCCATCTCCTCTATACCATATTTCTTGTAGGATGACAATGTCTGTATTTCCAATTTCTTTGATGAAGTCTGTGTTCCTGCTCTTTAGGCCAAAGGCAGATGACCTCAGACCTTGTATATTCCAGTATGACATAATAAAAGCTTTATGTTCCATAGTGTTTAGTGTTGTTTTTGTGTGGTTTAGGCCCGGACCATCACAATAGGTGTGAGCAGAGTATGTTGAGCATCTGATACATACTTCCTATGTCGCAGGATGGGGCATGGGTGGGTGTAATAGTGGGGGTTGGGCCTGTTGCTCTGCTCACGACCTGGGCATATGTCCTGCTTTCATGTGGAGATCCTTGCCGCAGAAGGGCATGGTTCTGTTATGGAAGGCTATTTAATGTGTGGCCAGGGTTTGCTTGGGTTGGTTTTAGCAGATTGGGGTGTGGCTGGTGATGCTGTGGTCTGGTGTAGTTCCTCTTGGGGTGGGTTCTCTGGGTGCAGGTCCTTCAGGAGGGGGTCTTGCAGGTCTGGGAGGGTGTCTCGCTGGTCTGGGCAGGTGTCCATTGCTCTGTTGCTCCTGTGTGAGGTGCTTGGGCTACGGTTGAGGTTGACGTCCTTCAGGGTCCTGGCAAAGTTGGGATTGCTGCCTTTTAGAGGTGGACCTGGTCGCAAAGGCTTTTCAAGTCCAGGGTGGAGTCCAGGGTGGAATGGTGGTGTAACGGTCGTCGTCGTCTGATGAGGAAGAATCGGACCAAAGCGCAGCATGGAAAGTGTTCATACTTTTATTAAACTGAACACTGAAACAAAAATAACAAAGTGCAAAACGAAACCGAAACAGCCCTGTCAGGTGCAGAACACTAAACAGAAAGCAACTACCCACAAAACATAGGTGAGAAATAGCTACAGTGGGGAGAACAAGTATTTGATACACTGCCGATTTTGCAGGTTTTCCTACTTACAAAGCATGTAGAGGTCTAATTTTTATCATAAATACACTTCAACTGTGAGAGATGGAATCTAAAACAAAAATCCAGAAAATCACATTTTTAAGTAATCACATTTGCATTTTATTGCATGACATAGGTATTTGATCACCTACCAACCAGTAAGAATTCCGGCTCTCACAGACCTGTTCGTTTTTCTTTAAGAAGACCTCCTGTTCTCCACTCATTACCTGTATTAACTGCACCTGTTTGAACTCGTTACCTATATAAAAGACAACTGTCCACACACTCAATCAAACAGACTCTAACCTCTCCACAATGGCCAAGACCGGAGCTGACAGAGGGGCTGTTAGGATGGGGTGGGGTCTGTTGGGTTGGTGGGTCCTGTGTTGTCTGTCCCATTGTGGTGTTGAGGTACGGGTCTGAGGTGGGCTGTTCTTTTGGCTTCTCTGGGGGAGTGTCCTGCTCTCAGTCACACCTCAGCTTTCTCACCTCCTCCTTCAGTGCCATGTGTGCCTCTTTAAGTTCTCTCACCTCAGTTCGTAGTGCAGCCAGCTCTCTCAGACAGCTGTGGATCTCCACCTTCCACCCCCCGGGTCTTGTTGTTCTGGTCTGTTTTGTGGGTCTTTTCTGTCTGGATTGTGTGGACTGGTCATGTCTCACTCCAGCTATATATATATATATATATATATATATATATATATATCTCTCTCTCTCTCTCTCTCTCTCTCTCTCTCTCTCTCTCTCTCTCTCTCTCTCTCTCTCCCTCTCTCCCTCTCCGTCTCTCCGTCTCTCCGTCTCTCTGTCTCTGTCTGCCTCTCTCTCTCTCTCTCTCATTTATATATATATACACATATCTAAATGCATATAAGAGTCAGATACAGAGAGTCAGTGTGCTGTACAGATGCAGGTAACTGCCAAAATAAAGGAAACACTTGCGTAAATGAGGGATACAAAGTCTATTGACAGAAAGTCCTTCCACACAGGTGTGATTCCTGAGTTAAAGGAGCAATTAACATTCCATCATGTTTAGGGTAATGTATAAAAAAGCTGGGCATTATTTTGGCTAATATGGCTATGCCCTCATAAGATGACAGTGCCTCATCCACAGGGCAAGAGTGCTCACTGAACTGTTGGATGAGCATGAAAACTATGTAAACCATATGCCATGGCCATCTCAGTCACCACATCTCAACCCAATTGAACACATATGGGAGATTCTGGAGCGACGCCTGACACAACTATTTCACCACCATCAACAAAACACCAATTTATGAAATGTCTTGTGGAAGATTGGTGTCGCATCCCACCAATAGACACTTGTTCCAGACACTTGTAGAATCTATGCCAAGGTGCATTGAAGCTGTTCTGGATCGTGGTGGTCCAACACCCTATTAAGACACTTTATGTTGGTGTTTCCTTTATTCTGGCAGTTACCTGTACATCTACTCTGAGTCTGTCTGTTTGATCCGATCTGATCTGGGTCTAGCTGTGCTATACTGGGTACTGCACACAGCCCGTCTCCACACACAGACCAACAGACACACACGCACACACACGCACAGACCGGCCCTGGCACCGTGTTTACAGTGAGGTGTTAACCAAGTGAGAACCGCAGTAGCTGATTGGAGGCGGCTGGCTTGCCTCCACGTCCTCCCACCCCTCGCGTCCTCATCTGATGTGTCAGAAACGCAGACACTGGCCAGAAAGGGTCACCAGGGAGCACAGATGTCCTGTGTGTAGGAGTGTTTGTGTGTGTGAGAGAGAGAGAGCGAGAGAGAGAGCAAGAGCGAGAGAGAGAGGGAGAGAGAGAGAGTGAGAGAGAGAGCAAGAGAGAGAGAGAGAGAGAGCGAGAGAGAGAGGGAGAGAGAGAGAGTGAGAGAAAGTAGTAATTATGCTGCTTTTTTTGAGTGTCATGGTGTGTGTACTGTAAATGGAGTCTGTATGTGTGTGTGTGTGTGTGTGTGTGTGTGTGTGTGTGTGTGTGTGTGTGTGTGTGTGTGTGTGTGTGTGTGTGTGTGTGTGTGTGTGTGTGTGTGTGTGTGTGTGTGTGTGTGTGTGTGTGTGTGTGTGTGTGTGTGTGTCTGTTTTTCTTTGTGTGTCTGTCTGAGTGTGTTGTGAGCCAGACACAGAAGTACGTTTCTAGAGGACACAGACTCTGTCCAACTCCCTCGCCAGTGCTGCTCTGTTCTATACTGATAGCCTCCTTCTTTGTTACTGGACACCACTCCAATCTATCCCATGTACACACACACACACACACACACACAAGCCAACGTTTCTTCAGGGACACTGATCTGATCTATATAGTTTGCGTCCCACATGGCAACTTATTCACGACTGCACTACTTTTGACAAGGGTCTTATGCATCATATAGGGAATAGGGTGCCAATTGGGATGCAGACACAGAGAACAGGAGTGCAATTACAGGTGAGACTAGTGTTGCCATTATAACTGTTCCTAAAAGCAGGGATTCCCAAACTCGGTCCTGGGTCCCCATCTGGGTGCACGACTTCCTGAAGTCTATGCACATCTCTTCGGTCTTGTTGGTATTGAGGACCAAGTGTGATTCCTCACACCACTCTAAGTAATCTAGAACAGGGCCATGATGTTCCTCGTCCATTCTTTCATTACTTGAATCAGCTGTGTAATGATTAGGCAAAAACCAAAACGTGTACAACACCGACCTCTGCAACATCTATCAGAGGTCAGAATATAGAGATGGTAGAGGAATACAAATACTGTACATGGGTGTCCTCTTGGACAATAAACTTCAGTGGAATAAATGTACAGACCTGATCTACAAAAAAGCCAACAGAGAAAATACTTTCTCAAAAAGCTGGGATCTTTTAATGAGAATTTTGTAACTTTTTTTTATTGTTTGTTGGTTTGGCAATACCACTGTCAACCAGAGAAATATGCTGAGAACGATTATCACCACAGCAAGCATGGTAGTTGTAGTCAAACAGACAGACCTGGATGAGATCTTTAAGGTCAGGGCCCTCTGCAAGGCTCACAAAATCATTTTAGACCCAAGTCACCCCCTGTACCCAGACTTTGAACTACTCCCCTCTGGGCGCAGGTATAGGGCACCCCTCAGCAGGAAAAAACACAACTAGACAATCATTTGTCCCAGGTGTGATATCCTTCCTAAAAAGCTTGGGCTAATGTTCCTATCGACTCCTTAAGGCCAGCAGGCTGATGTTCCCATCGACTCCTTAAGGCCAGCAGGCTGATGTTCCTATCGACTCCTTAAGGCCAGCAGGCTGATGTTCCCATCGACTCCTTAAGGCCAGCAGGCTGATGTTCCTATCGACTCCTTAAGGCCAGCAGGCTGATGTTCCTATCGACTCCTTAAGGCCAGCAGGCTGATGTTCCTATCGACTCCTTAAGGCCAGCAGGCTGATGTTCCTATCGACTCCTTAAGGCCAGCAGGCTGATGTTCCTATCGACTCCTTAAGGCCAGCAGGCTGATGTTCCTATCGACTCCTTAAGGCCAGCAGGCTGATGTTCCTATCGACTCCTTAAGGCCAGCAGGCTGATGTTCCTATCGACTCCTTAAGGCCAGCAGGCTGATGTTCCTATCGACTCCTTAAGGCCAGCAGGCTGATGTTCCTATCGACTCCTTAAGGCCAGCAGGCTGATGTTCCTATCGACTCCTTAAGGCCAGCAGGCTGATGTTCCTATCGACTCCTTAAGGCCAGCAGGCTGATGTTCCTATCGACTCCTTAAGGCCAGCAGGCTGATGTTCCTATCGACTCCTTAAGGCCAGCAGGCTGATGTTCCTATCGACTCCTTAAGGCCAGCAGGCTGATGTTCCTATCGACTCCTTAAGGCCAGCAGGCTGATGTTCCTATCGACTCCTTAAGGCCAGCAGGCTGATGTTCCTATCGACTCCTTAAGGCCAGCAGGCTGATGTTCCTATCGACTCCTTAAGGCCAGCAGGCTGATGTTCCTATCGACTACATAAGGCCAGCAGGCTGATGTTCCTATCGACTCCTTAAGGCCAGCAGGCTGATGTTCCTATCGACTCCTTAAGGCCAGCAGGCTGATGTTCCTATTGACTCCTTAAGGCCAGCAGGCTGATGTTCCTATCGACTCCTTAAGGCCAGCAGGCTGATGTTCCTATCGACTCCTTAAGGCCAGCAGGCTGATGTTCCTATCGACTCCGTAAGGCCAGCAGGCTGATGTTCCTATCGACTCCTTAAGGCCAGCAGGCTGATGTTCCTATCGACTCCTTAAGGCCAGCAGGCTGATGTTCCTATCGACTCCTTAAGGCCAGCAGGCTGATGTTCCTATCGACTCCTTAAGGCCAGCAGGCTGATGTTCCTATCGACTCCTTAAGGCCAGCAGGCTGATGTTCCTATCGACTCCTTAAGGCCAGCAGGATGATGTTCCTATCGACTCCTTAAGGCCAGCAGGCTGATGTTCCTATCGACTCCTTAAGGCCAGCAGGATGATGTTCCTATCGACTCCTTAAGGCCAGCAGGCTGATGTTCTTATCGACTCCTTAAGGCCAGCAGGATGATGTTCCTATCAACTCCTTAAGGCCAGCAGGATGATGTTCCTATCGACTCCTTAAGGCCAGCAGGCTGATGTTCCTATCGACTCCTTAAGGCCAGCAGGATGATGTTCCTATCGACTCCTTAAGGCCAGCAGGCTGATGTTCCTATCGACTCCTTAAGGCCAGCAGGCTGATGTTCCTATCGACTCCTTAAGGCCAGCAGGCTGATGTTCCTATCGACTCCTTAAGGCCAGCAGGCTGATGTTCCTATCGACTCCTTAAGGCCAGCAGGCTGATGTTCCTATCGACTCCTTAAGGCCAGCAGGCTGATGTTCCTATCGACTCCTTAAGGCCAGCAGGCTGATGTTCCTATCGACTCCTTAAGGCCAGCAGGCTGATGTTCCTATCGACTCCTTAAGGCCAGCAGGCTGATGTTCCTATCGACTCCTTAAGGCCAGCAGGATGATGTTCCTATCGACTCCTTAAGGCCAGCAGGCTTATGTTCCTATCGACTCCTTAAGGCCAGCAGGATGATGTTCCTATCGACTCCTTAAGGCCAGCAGGCTGATGTTCTTATCGACTCCTTAAGGCCAGCAGGATGATGTTCCTATCAACTCCTTAAGGCCAGCAGGATGATGTTCCTATCGACTCCTTAAGGCCAGCAGGCTGATGTTCCTATCGACTCCTTAAGGCCAGCAGGATGATGTTCCTATCGACTCCTTAAGGCCAGCAGGCTGATGTTCCTATCGACTCCTTAAGGCCAGCAGGCTGATGTTCCTATCGACTCCTTAAGGCCAGCAGGCTGATGTTCCTATCGACTCCTTAAGGCCAGCAGGCTGATGTTCCTATCGACTCCTTAAGGCCAGCAGGCTGATGTTCCTATCGACTCCTTAAGGCCAGCAGGCTGATGTTCCTATCGACTCCTTAAGGCCAGCAGGCTGATGTTCCTATCGACTCCTTAAGGCCAGCAGGATGATGTTCCTATCGACTCCTTAAGGCCAGCAGGCTGATGTTCCTATCGACTCCTTAAGGCCAGCAGGCTGATGTTCCTATCGACTCCTTAAGGCCAGCAGGATGATGTTCCTATCGACTCCTTAAGGCCAGCAGGCTGATGTTCCTATCGACTCCTTAAGGCCAGCAGGCTGATGTTCCTATCGACTCCTTAAGGCCAGCAGGATGATGTTCCTATCGACTCCTTAAGGCCAGCAGGCTGATGTTCCTATCGACTCCTTAAGGCCAGCAGGATGATGTTCCTATCGACTCCTTAAGACCAGCAGGATGATGTTCCTATCGACTCCTTAAGGCCAGCAGGCTGATGTTCCCATCGACTCCTTAAGGCCAGCAGGCTGATGTTCCTATCGACTCCTTAAGGCCAGCAGGCTGATGTTCCTATCGACTCCTTAAGGCCAGCAGGCTGATGTTCCTATCGACTCCTTAAGACCAGCAGGATGATGTTCCTATCGACTCCTTAAGGCCAGCAGGCTGATGTTCCTATCGACTCCTTAAGGCCAGCAGGATGATGTTCCTATCGACTCCTTAAGGCCAGCAGGCTGATGTTCCTATCGACTCCTTAAGGCCAGCAGGCTGATGTTCCTATCGACTCCTTAAGGCCAGCAGGCTGATGTTCCTATCGACTCCTTAAGGCCAGCAGGCTGATGTTCCTATCGACTCCTTAAGGCCAGCAGGCTGATGTTCCTATCGACTCCTTAAGGCCAGCAGGCTGATGTTCCTATCGACTCCTTAAGGCCAGCAGGCTGATGTTCCTATCGACTCCTTAAGGCCAGCAGGCTGATGTTCCTATCGACTCCTTAAGGCCAGCAGGCTAATGTTCCTATCGACTCCTTAAGGCCAGCAGGCTGATGTTCCTATCGACTCCTTAAGGCCAGCAGGCTGATGTTCCTATCGACTCCTTAAGGCCAGCAGGCTGATGTTCCTATCGACTCCTTAAGGCCAGCAGGCTGATGTTCCTATCGACTCCTTAAGGCCAGCAGGCTGATGTTCCTATCGACTCCTTAAGGCCAGCAGGCTGATGTTCCTATCGACTCCTTAAGGCCAGCAGGCTGATGTTCCTATCGACTCCTTAAGACCAGCAGGATGATGTTCCTATCGACTCCTTAAGGCCAGCAGTCTGATGTTCCTATTGACTCCTTAAGGCCAGCAGGCTGATGTTCCTATCGACTCCTTAAGGCCAGCAGGATGATGTTCCTATCGACTCCTTAAGGCCAGCAGGATGATGTTCCTATCGACTCCTTAAGGCCAGCAGGCTGATGTTCCTATCGACTCCTTAAGGCCAGCAGGCTGATGTTCCTATCGACTCCTTAAGGCCAGCAGGATGATGTTCCTATCGACTCCTTAAGGCCAGCAGGCTGATGTTCCTATCGACTCCTTAAGGCCAGCAGGATGATGTTCCTATCGACTCCTTAAGGCCAGCAGGATGATGTTCCTATCGACTCCTTAAGGCCAGCAGGATGATGTTCCTATCGACTCCTTAAGGCCAGCAGGATGATGTTCCTATCGACTCCTTAAGGCCAGCAGGATGATGTTCCTATCGACTCCTTAAGGCCAGCAGGATGATGTTCCTATCGACTCCTTAAGGCCAGCAGGATAGTCTTAAAAAAAAATAAAAAAATGTTTTATTGGTATGTAACTGTTATGAAAATTGTATTGTCAATTTTGTTTTGTGTTTAAATGACACTTTAAACATGTACATGACACTGCAACAAAATTCCCCCATGGGGACAATAAAGTCAGTAAGTAAGTAAAGGAGGGGCCCCACGTGAGAGTGCCTTTTGAATTTTGTACATACACTGTCAAAATATAACACAAAGACATTATTCCAAAAAATATATATGAACTGAATTAAAATATTAATGCAACGTAGTGTTGGTCCTCATGTTTCATGAGCTGAAATAAAAGATCCCAGATATTTCCCATACCCACCAAAAAACATTATTTCTCTCAAATGTTGTGCAGACATTTGTTTACATCCATGTTAGTGAGCATGTCTCTTTTGCAAATATAATACATCCACCTGACAGGCATATCAAGAAACTGATTAAACAGTATGATCATTTCACAGGTGCACATTCTAGTGGGGAAAATAAAAGGCCAGTGCAGTTTTGTCACACAATACAATGCGTTCAACTGGCATGCTGACTGCAGGAATGTCCATCCAACCTGCTTCACAACCACACGTGTAACCCTGCCAGCTCAGGACATCCACATCCGGCTTCTTCACCTGCGGGATCATCTGAGACCAGCCACCCAGAAACTGTGGGTTTGCACAAACAAAGAATTTCTGGGCAAACTGTAAAAAATCATCTCCAGAAAGCTCATCTGCTCGTCGTCCTCACCAGGGTCTTGACCTGACTGCAGTTTGGAGTTGTAACCGACTTCAGTGGGCAAATTCTCACCTTTGATGGCCACTGGCACTGTGGAGAAGTGTGCTCTTCACGGATGAATCCCGGTTTCAACTGTACTGGGCAGATGGCAGACAGCTTGTATGGCGCCTTGTGGGTGAGTGGTTTTCTGATGTCAACGTTGTGAACAGAGAGCCCCATGGTGGCGGTGGGGTTATGGTATGGGCAGGCATAAGCTACTGACAACAAACACATTTTATCGATGGTAATTTGAATGCACAGAGCTTCCGTGACAAGATCCTGAGGCCCATTGTCGTGCCATTCATCCGCCGCCATAACCTCATGTTTCAGAATGATAATGCTCGGCCCAATGTCACAAGGATCTATTCACAATTCCTGGAAGCTGAAACTGTCCCAGTCCTTCCATGGCCTGTATACTTACCTGTCATGCCCTGGTCTTAGTATTTTGTGTTTTCTATATTTATTTGGTCAGGCCAGGATGTGACATGGGTTTATTTAGTGTTGTGTTTATGTATGGGGGTTTTTCGCAGGTTTTGGGATTGTGTTCTAGCAAAGTCTATGGTTGCCTGAGGCGGTTCTCAATCAGGCAGGCAGGTGATTCTCGTTGTCTCTGATTGGGAACCATATTTAGGCAGCCATATTCTTTGAGTGTTTCGTGGGTGATTGTTCCTGTCTTTGTGTTAGTTGTCACCAGATAGGCTGTATAGGTTTTCACGTTCCGTTTGTTGTTTTTTCTTGTTTGTTTTTTCTTCGTTATTAAACTTGTATCTAACTTACCACGCTGCATTTTGGTCCGACTGTCCTTCGACGGAAGAAATCCGTAACAGAATCACCCACCACAAGAGGACCAAGCAGCGTGGTGACAGGCAGCGACAGCAACAGCAGCGAAAAGAGGAATGGACATGGGAGGAAGTTATGGACAGCAGGAGTATGGACTATACTACTTGGGAGGAAATAGACAGGTGGGCGGTCGACCCAGAGAGAGTGCCGGAGCCCGCCTGGGATTCGCTGGAGCAGTGCGAGGAGGGCTATAGGAGAATGGAGTTGAAGAGAAAAGCACGGCGGCGCAGAAGGAAGCCCGAGAGTCAGCCCCAAAAATGTATTGGGGGGGTGCTCGTGGCAGAGTCAGGGTTCAGACCTGAGCCAACTCCCCCTGTTTATCGTGAGGAGCAGCGATCACAGGACTTCTGGACATGGGAGGAGATATTGGATGGAAAAGGACCCTGGACACAGCCTGGAGAATATCGCCGCCCCAAAGAAGAACTGGAGGCGGAAAAAGCAGAAGGCGCTGGTATCAAGAGGCAGCACGGCGACGCGGATGGAAGCCCGACAGTCAGCCCCAAAAATGTATTGGGGGGGGGGCTCAGGGAGAGTGTGGCAGAGTCAGGGTTCAGACGTGAGCCAACTCCCCCTGTTTATCGTGAGGAGCCAAGGAGGAGACCAGAACCAGAGCCGGTGTTGGAGGTGAGTGAAGCAGAGACTGTGAAGGAATTAATGGGGAGCAGCCAGAGCTGCCAGTCTGCATGGAGCAGCCAGAGCTGCCTGTCTTCATGGAGCAGCCAGAGCAGCTAGAGCCGCCAGTCAGCCAGGATCTTCCAGATCCGCCAGTCAGCCAGGATCCGCCAGTCAGCCATGATCTTCCAGATCCGCCAGTCAGCCAGGATACACCAGTCAGCCAGGATCTTCCAGATCCGCCAGTCAGCCAGGATCCGCCAGTCAGCCATGATCTTCCAGATCCGCCAGTCAGCCAGGATCTGCCAGAACCACCAGCTAGCCAGGATCCGCCAGTCAGCCAGGATCTGCCAGAACCACCAGCTAGCCAGGATCTGCCAGAGCCTACTACCTGCCTGAGGTTCCTCTCAGTACTGGGCTTCCTCTCGGTACTAGGCATCCTCTCAGTGCTGAGCTTCCCCTCAGTGCTGAGCTTCCCCTCAGTGCTGAGCTTCCCCTCATGTCTGATCTTCCCCTCAGTGCCGAGCTTCCCCTCAGTGCCGAGCTTCCCCTCAGTGCCGAGCTACCCCTCAGTCCCGAGCTACCCCTCAGTCCCGAGCTTCCCCTCAGTCCCGAGCTTCCCCTCAGTCCCGAGCTTCTACCACAGTCCCGAGCTGCCCCTCAGTCCAGTGGGGTCCTTGGTGAGGGTTATTAGGCCAAGGTCGGCGGCGAGGGTCGCCAATCAAAGGACGCGTTACAGGGGGACTAAGACTTGGTTGGAGTGGGATCCACGTCCCGAGCCAGAGCCGCCACCGTGGACAGACGCCCACCCGGACCCTCCCCTATGGGTTTAAGTGTGCGGCCGGGAGTCCGCACCTTGATGGGGGGGGGGGTTCTGTCACGCCCTGGTCTTAGTATTTTGTGTTTTCTATATTTATTTGGTCAGGCCAGGGTGTTACATGGGTTTATTTTGTGTTGTGTTTATGTATGGGGTTTTTCGTAGGTTTTGGGATTGTGGCTTAGTGGGGTGTTCTAGCAAAGTCTATGGTTGCCTGAGGTGGTTCTCAATCAGAGGCAGGTGATTCTCGTTGTCTCTGATTGGGAACCATATTTAGGCAGCCATATTTTTGAGTGTTTCGTGGGTGATTGTTCCTGTCTTTGTGTTAGTTGTCACCAGATAGGCTGTATAGGTTTTCACGTTCCGTTTGTTGTTTTTTTATTGGTTGTTTTTTCTTCGTTATTAAACATGTATCTAACTTACCACGCTGCATTTTGGTCCGACTGTCCTTCGACGGAAGAAAACCGTAACATTACCAGACATGTCACCCATTGAGCATGTTTGGGATGCTCTGGATCGACGTGTACGACAGCGTGTTCCAGTTCCCTTCAATATCCAGCAACTTCGCAAAGCTATTGAAAAGGAGTGGGACAACATTGCGCAGGTCGCAATCAACAGCCTGATCAACTCTATGCGAAGGAGATGTGTCTTGCTGCATGAGGCAAATAGTGGTCACACCAGATACTGACTGGTTTTCTGATCGACTCCCCTACCTTTTTTAAGGTATCTATGACCAATAGATGCACATCTCTGTATTTCCAGTCATGTGAAATCCATAGATTAGGGCCTAATGAATTTATTTCAATTGACTGATTTGCTTTAATGAACTGCAACTCAGTAAACATTTTAAATTCTTGCATGTTGCATTTTTATTTTTGTTCAGTGTTAACCACAGCTCTCGCTACCATCAATAGCTACATATGGAAACAATATTTTCTTGTTTTTGAATATATTACCAAATTGGAGGAAAACACCAACTAATCAACTCCTCTCCTGCATCTTAGTGTCAAGTGAGTAGTCATTGTGAAGTCTGTTCCCCAAATGTCTGAGCAGCCCACTCAATCCCTCACCCCTTCCTTCTATTCCAATGCAAAAACTCAGCACAGACAACAATGCCCACTTCCATTATCTTCCTTTCCCCTTATCTCTCTCTCTCTCTCTCTCTCTGTCTCTCTCTCTCTGTCTCTCTCTCTGTCTCTCTCTGTCTCTCTCTGTCTCTCTCTCTGTCTCTCACTCTCTCTCTCACTGTCTCTCTCTCTCTCTCTCTCTCTCTCTCTCTCTCTCTCTGTCTCTCTCTCTCTCTCTCTCTCTCTCTCTCTCTCTCACTCTCTCCCCTCAGGAGCAGTCCCTTTCAAACATCCATGTGTCCTTTAAAGTTGGACTATGAATAATAACTGTAATGACGGCTGAGGTGGGAGGTGTTAGCGTCATTAAGTCAAATAATGTCTCTTAATGCCAGTACTGACGGGCATAAAATATATTCCTTTTTTTCTTAGAGAAGAGGAGTGTTTACGATGATCCCAAAGAGCCCAGGAAATCAGGCTGGCTGGCTCTGCTGCCTGGCGCTAATGGCCGAGCTAACTGTTGCTCGCTGTCTTCTTCTGAACATTCAGAGAAATCTCTGGTTGGCTCCGCCGTCTACTAACAGGGGTGTCGTCTCGGTAACGGCTGGTGAAGTGTTTGTGCAGGTTAACGGGGTTCATTCAGCATTTTAAGGACAGTGAGGTGCATTAAGTATAATTGTGACATTTCCCAGCTAATGGTGAAATAGACATCAGGAAGAGAAAGTTGAGGTTTGAAGTGCTGTATATTGATCGGAATATCAATATGTTTTCTGACAGGTTAGCTCATCCGCCTTCCTCTCCAACTCAACATTGCTGAATTAACTGTCAAACACTAGCTGTGTTTGCCAAATCCATTTTCTTTTAATGAGATCATTGAAAATTGGTTTATAATGCGAAGATGCACAATCCTTGTCTATAAATAGTGATGCTCGTAAGTCCCTCCAAATTGTGCGAAGGGAACAATGAAACTGACTTTAGTTCAGTTTCCATATTCCTCTTCTTCATTTTCAATGTATTTTTTTGATTTTATACATTTTTATGCCATATTAGTGCCGTTACAAACACTTGAACAGGACCACTGTCCTACCCTTATACTGATCTGAACAGTTCGGGCAAATGCCAGATGGGCTGATCTATCTTTTCTGTCAATTTGTGCGCTGGATGATCATTATTTGGCTAATAATTGGGGCTTTAATTAAAAGGGGGGAAATGGCCTGGTGTGGGGTGTCTAGATGAAAAAAATGGGCCGGTGTGCTAGAAATGCCCGGGAAGATTTCTGGTCCCAGTCCGTCCCTGTGTCTGATAGTCCTCTTGGCCCAGCCCGGCTTCCTCTCCTACCCTTGACTGGCTGGTGACGGGACATCTGGCAGCAGACAAGGTCATCTTTCAGGGGCTAGTGGCTAGAACTTGAACTTGTAACATTCTTTAGTAGCAGGAAACACCCACAGGGAGGCTCATATCAAAGAGGACTCTCCTTTCCTCTTCATTTCCCCCCTCACTTCTCCCTCCCTCCTCCTTCCCTGTACAGAGAGAGAGGTGGTTCGACCAGCGGTGGATGACCAAGAAGTGGTTTGTGTCATTTACAATTGCAGTGTAGGGTTGTACATTTGTGAGAAGATGTTTTCAGTGTCAATCACTGCAACATGATTGAAAAGTGTGGATTACTTGAGTATTACAACTGTGTACCATCCTTCTTTCTCTCTCTATTGTTATCTATCTATCTCTGTCTATCTCTCCCTCCATCTCTTCCCCTTCCCTCTTCACCCCACCCTCTCTCTCCTAACTGAGTGGCTCTTGCAAGACGTAGGACTGGTATAAACTTTGCCATTGCAAAGAAAGTTTTAATTTCCCATTCAGATCATTCTGATCATTTGTCCTCTCATTGACCTCCCTCACCTAGTACACTATAAAGCACAATCATTTTGCAGAAACAATGCCCACAGTTCCACGCTCAGCTACAGTATTGCTCTCCAATGTGTTCAAAGTCTCTTGGTGAAAGCTATCTGGTGAGACATCGCACTCAACATGTGAATGAAGTTCATGTCGTGATAAGACTGGAGGCTCAATTGTTCTATGTTCTATTGTACAATTTTCTAAGGCCATAGTGGCACTATAGAAGATTGTCTCAACAGCATCTTGGACAATCTATTGCCAGTCCAAATGGTCAATGTCACACATACAAACTGTACAATATGTTTGCCTGGTAACCTTGTTGGGTTCATAGCACCTATCCAAAGTTCTTCTTCTTCTCTCTGTACAGCTTCCTATCCATCTTTCTGTTCTCCCACCCGTCAGACTTGACTAATTTTCAATCTAAAGGCCAGGGAAATGGAGGGACAATAGTCATATAAACCACTCTTATGGAAAAAAAAACCACATGAATTTAACATGTGGTCACGTGATGTTATGTTAAGTCAATGTGATAACATGTAACTTCACATCTGAGAAAGTGATCACGTGAATTATTCCAAAAACATGTTTTTCATGTGACAATTCACATGAAATCATGTAATTTTTCAAATGTGAAATCATGTGTTTTTTTCTGTAAGATCAACTAAATGCATGACATAGATCTGGCAAGAAGAGACCCTGAATTGATGACCAGGTGAAAAAGGTCATGCATTGTTGGGTTAAGCCGTACTCATGAGTTTCCTTTTCGCAGTTATTTGCAGCTAAAACACAAGGCCTCTCTACTCACAGAATATAGCTTTCCATCTTTACTGTAGGCTAATTTCGTATAAGAAATCAAAAGAGTTAAGATGCCACTATATTTCTACTAGCTATAGGTAAAGGCAGATTGTAATTGCTGTACCCCGGTTTTCACAAAGAATCTTTCCACTTATTGTAAAGACCACATTTGGGAGGGAATCTATTGATTTTCATTTGTACTGGGGATCTTCTTCCACCAGAAACAGTGTCCGCTGGCAACCTCCTCTTGCTTTGACTACTGCAGTGAAAAGAAAGCATTTGATTTCACTGAGTGCCTGCTGTGCTTGAAAGATGTTGAACTCATATTGTCCATACAGGTGTAATACTTCAGCCACGACCACAAGTCTTTGTCAACATTTCTTTTCATACATAGAGATTTCCCTTCAAATCTATGACATTGAAATTACATTGGCAAGAATTTGTATAGAGCAATTATCAATTATCATACCAGTTTCAACTTCCACCTGACTGTGCTGCTGCTCCAGTTTCAACTGTTCTGCCTTATTATTATTATTCGACCATGATGGTCATTTATGAACATTTGAACATCTTGGCCATGTTCTGTTATAATCTCCACCCGGCACAGCCAGAAGAGGACTGGCCACCCCACATAGCCTGGTTCCTCTCTAGGTTTCTTCCTAGGTTTTGGCCTTTCTAGGGAGTTTTTCCTAGCCACCGTGCTTCTACACCTGCATTGCTTGCTGTTTGGGGTTTTAGGCTGGGTTTCTGTACAGCACTTTGAGATATCAGCTGATGTACGAAGAGCTATATAAATAAATTTGATTTGATTTGATTTGATCATGACCCTCACCTAACCTCGGACCACTCCTGAAATTCATCCGAACAGACAAGTGACAACAAAATAATGGATGCTGCACTAATGAACTATAAACGTTTAGCCCGTAAACAACACTGAAAGGTCTGAAATGGTGTTTGTGAAGTTATAGTCTGGCTTCACTTCTCAAGGAAAGAGAAGAAGTCTTACTGCAGTGGGCCAAATAAGGGTCACACAGAGTGTTTCTGGGTAGTCTTAAAAAATCGTCTTTGAAACAAAAGTATACACCTCACACACATGGTTATGGGCTTAAAAAAGAAGAAGACAACAGTACCGTGTCAGATATAGAGTTGAAATGTATTCAATTATGAGTTTGCATCTCAATATTAAACTTTGTATACATAACAGCAGACTGAAATATAACAAAACTATTTGACATAGAAACACCGGATTTACGGCATTTATTAATTATGAAATGATTGAAAATATGAAAATCATTCCACCCATGAGGCCACTAGAGGATGATTTGGTCGTTTGACTGCAGTAGTAGGATGTCCCTTGTGGGTATCCGTACCTATGACATGCGCATCTATGACTCTTTTTTTGTCCTGCCTCCTTATTTAAGATAATACTACATGGTGTCAGAGTGGTTTAATCATTTAAAAAATGAAAGACTGTTTCAAACATGGAGAACACAGTTTAATAAACAGTGCAGATCATCATTGGGATAGCTAACGAGCGAGGACTAAGTTACTGCTACATGTTTTACAAGAGAAAGAAACTGACGGGACTTCATGTTTGGTGACTCCAAGTTCAACGGGCTCTCGCTCAAACATGGACAGCCCAGTGGCTGGTGCTGATGGATTTCGCATTAGCACCATGGAGAATTTTGATTTCATGGACATTCAAAACTGGCCGAAATGGATCAGCAGCTTTGAAAGGTACAGAGTAGCTTCAGGCTTAAACATGAAAAATGAGGCATTTCAAGTTAATACACTGATTTATTCTATGGGTGATGAGCCGAGGATATATTAAATGCTTCACGGTTGAATGAGGAAGAGAAACTTAACTACAGGGTCTTTTAAATACTGTTTTGAAACACATTTCTTAGAGAGACACAAGATTATAGAGAGAGCTAGGTTTAATGTGCGCAAACAGGAGTATTGTGTAATCAGTGACAGCGGAACATTGTCAATTTGACTGCACTCAGGTAAGAACTGATCCGAGATCGGACTGTAGTGGGAATAAGAAATATCTAACTTTCTGAAAAGTTACAGTTGGATTTACAGTTTACCTTGTCCAAAGCTGTAAACTAGGTTAGGCCAAGTGAGACTATAAAAGACAGTAGGTGGAGCGGCAACTCTATGCTGAGTGAAGACAGGAAGGAAATACATGCCTTTTCATACTGTGCTTAAAAAAAGGGTAGGATAACCCAGAACAGAGACAGACGTGGAGAAAACAATCACAGACAGGGCCAGTAGCCAGTTTAAGCGTTTGTCGCAAATGTGGGAGATCCCCATTCCACAGCTGGAAAGATTGCCCAGCTAAGGACTGGGCAATCTTTCCAGGAATGCAGGAAATGTCACAGGAGAGGACACTTTTCAGCTGTCTGTCGATCAAAGCAAATTCATGAGGTCTCAGAAGACGAACAGAAGCAACATTGGGACAGCATCTTTTTGGAAGAAGTCAGGGAAAACAATGCTGGCTGGCACTCAGACATTAAACTCAATGGGGAGGTTGTGTCATTTACACTAGACACAGGGGCAGCAGTGACAGCAATTCCCACTAGGCAGAATATAGCTATAGAATAGCTATAGCCCCTTTGCTCCCTACAAACAAAAAAACTGTACGGGCCAAGTAATAAGATATTACCAGTGGTAGGGCAGATGTGAGTAAACTGGAGAGTAAAGCCAAAAGTGCTATACAGCCTGTATTTGTCATTGACTCTCTGGCCAGACTGTTGCTGGGGCTGCCAGCAATTGAAGCATTGCAACTCTTTGAGAGAGTGAGCGAACTGCAGGACCCAGGGGAGGTTTTCAAAAATATATTCCCCAAAGTGTTTTCTTACCTAGGATGGCTAGAAGGTGACTACATAATCCACCTGAAGGAAGATGCGGTCTCCTATGACCTTACCACCTGCCGCTGTGTGTCTATCCCCTTATTAGCCAAGTAAAGGAAGAGTTGGGAGGATGGAAGAAATTGGGACTGTGTCTAAAATAGAGATTGCCACTTACTGGTGTGCAGGGATGGTGGTGTTCCTAAAGGCCAATGGGGATGTCAGGATCTGTGTGGACATCACTAGCTTGAGGCACTCTGCAGAGAGAGACACATCTTACCATCCGTAGAACAGTTGGATGGCTCACAGGTCAACACAAAGCTGCACGCATGCTCAGGCTTCTGGCAGATACCCCTGTCACCAGAGAGTAGGGCGCTCACAATGTTTTGAACACCGTTTGGCCGGTACTGTTTTAACATTTTGCCATTTGCAATCGCTTCCGGTCCTGAGCATTTCCACAAGACGAATGTCCCAGCTGTTGGATGGGCTGAGTGGCGTCATAGTCCATGCGGACGACGTGCTCGTGTGTGGACAGGACAGAGCAGAACATGATGAAAGACTAACAGAAGTTCAAACCAGACTCCAAGAGACTGGCGGCATTGACATGCACCTTCGCACAGTCAGAGGTCTTGTTCTTGGGATACAAAATCAGTGAAGCTGGAATAGAGCTGGACCCAGAGAAGATCAGGGCCGTCACAGATATTCCCAGACACCAGAACTTGGCTGAAGTCAGGACCTTCTTAGGCATGGCCACATATGTGGGTAAGTTCCACCCACAGTTTTCAAACACAACCAAACCCCTGAGAGACTTACTAGCCAAAGACAATGACTGGTCATGGGGTCACCTGCAACAGGTGGTGTTTGGCAAAATCAATGGAGACCTGTCCTCACAGAGAGTGCTGGCCCAGTACCGTCCTCACGCTGAGACAAAGCTATCAGCAGATGAGTCATCCTTTGGATAAGGGTGGTCCTCACACAAATGCAGGACAACATGGAATGGCGTCCAATAGCATACATCTCACGAATCTTATCCGACACAGAGCAAAGGCATGCACAAGTGGAGAAGGAGGCATTGGCTATCACATGGGCATGTGAAAAGCTCAGCCAACACTTTATTGGCCTGCAGTTTAAAGCAGAGACTGACCACAAACCACTGTTGGCTCTGGTAGGGACAAATGCACCCGACCACTTGCCTCCCAGAGTTCTGTGCTTCCGCCTCAGATTGCTTAGGTTCACCTACAAGATGATGTATGTGCCAGGGAAGGCACTGATCACAGCAGACACTCTCCAGGGCCCCAATTAAACATACATTAACAGAGGAGGAGCAATATTTAGAGGGTGAGGTACAGGTGTCCATTAATGCAGTAAGAGACAGTCTACCATCATCTCAGACCAAACTGCAGCAGATTGCGGCGGAGCAACAATGAGACCCCACCTGCCGACAGATAGTGCAGCAGTGCAAAAAGGGATGTCCCAGGCAGGAGGAACTGCCTTAGTTGCTGAAGCCCTATTGGGTGCACCAAAGTGACTCTGTAATGGAGACCTTCTCATGAAAGGACAACGGATAGTTATCCCAGAGACTGAAATGCTATACAGAGTGCATGAGGGACACATGGGGATAACCAAATGCAGAGTGAGAGCTCCACAATGGGTGTGACAGCTGGTTTGAGTACTCAGATTGCCAAGCTGGTGGCCAAGTGTGAGGTGTGTGCAAAATGTCAATATTGTCATTCTGAACGTAGCTGCCAAAACTTCTATGGCAAAAGGTAAGGGCAGATACTGTGTGTTCTACTGGGGAAATGACACGTATCTGCGAGTGGTAGAGTAATATTCAAGATACAAGACACAAGACACAAGATACCCATAACCACATCAGCTGGAGTTATCAATGGATTCAAGTACATTTTTTTCCAGGCAAGGGGTCGCTGAGGTCCTGGTTATAGATAACGCTTCCCAGCTCCTTTTCTGCTTTTGCCACATAATATGACTTCACACATGTGACCAGTAGCCCCTACCATGCACGGAGCAACAGCGAGGCATGAGTGCTGTGAAAACAGTCAAGAATGCTGAAAAGAACAAGGATCTGTACAAGGCTCTGTAAGCTTACAGAGTCACACCACTGCGTCATGGGCCATCACCTGCCAAGGTCCTCATGGGCAGGAGGCTGCGCTCCCATTGCCTGTCTCACCGACTCAGCTTGAACCCCAATGGCCTAACAGGAAGGCTTTTTTGCTGAGAGGGACAAATGGCTGAAACAAATGCAAACTAAAGACTTTAGACTAGAGACATTGTGCTACTGAGAGGTCAGAGCAGACAGGTTAACTCAAAGACAACAGCAACAGTTCTGAAGAAAGCAGATGACCCATGCTCTTATTTGGTGGACACAGGCTCAGAGGAGGTACAGAGGAGCAAATTACACCTCATTCCATATCTACCAGCCACAGACAGGAGGAGGCCACAGACAACGCACAAAAAGAGGAGGAGGGAGAGAGAATGATCACAGAGCCACAAGCTCGCCCAAAAAGGGATGTGAAGCCACCAGACTGGCTGAAAGACTATGTTACATGAATAGAATACATTCTTTTGGCGGGACCATACCCAGAAAAAAGAGACCAAAGTTAACACATAGTGGCCGGGGACTTGAACACAGGGAAACTTAAATCGGTCTTACCAAATTTCTATTAGCGTGTTAAATGTGCAACCAGAGGAAAAAAACTTTGGACCACCTTTACTCCATACAAAGACGCATAGAAAAATCTCCCTCGCCCTCCATTTGGCAAATCTGACCATAATTCTGTCCTCCTGATTCCTGCTTACAAGGAACAATTAAAGCAGGAAGCACCAGTGACTCAATCGATAAAAAAGTGGTCAGATGAAGCAGAAGCTAAGCTACAGGACTCATAGCCTGGTTCCCCTCTAGGTTTCTTCCTAGGTTTTGGCCTTTCTAGGGAGTTTTTCCTAG
>NC_034187.2:15492005-15507005 GCF_002021735.2 Oncorhynchus kisutch
TTCCTACAGACTATAGGGTGATGTCAATAGAGGCTGGTTTGATGCAGTGTATCAGTTATATTCCTACAGACTATAGGGTGATGTACATAGATGCTGGTTTGATGTAGTGTTTCAGTTATATTCCTACAGACTATAGGGTGATGTCAATAGATGCTGGTTTGATGTAGTGTTTCAGTTATATTCCTACAGACTATAGGGTGATGTACATAGATGCTGGTTTGATGTAGTGTTTCAGTTATATTCCTACAGACTATAGGGTGATGTACATAGAGGCTGGTCTGATGTAGTGTATCAGTTATATTCCTACAGACTATAGGGTGATGTCAATAGAGGCTGGTTTGATGTAGTGTATCAGTTATATTCCTACAGACTATAGGGCGATGTACATAGATGCTGGTTTGATGTAGTGTATCAGTTATATTCCTACAGACTATAGGGTGATGTACATAGATGCTGGTTTGATGTAGTATGTCAGTTATATTCCTACAGACTATAGGGTGATGTACATAGATGCTGGTTTGATGTAGTGTATCAGTTATATTCCTACAGACTATAGTGTGATGTCAATAGATGCTGGTTTGATGTAGTATATCAGTTATATTCCTACAGACTATAGGGTGATGTACATAGATGCTGGTTTGATGTAGTGTATCAGTTATATTCCTACAGACTATAAAGTGATGTCAATAGATGCTGGTTTGATGCAGTGTATCAGTTATATTCCTACAGACTATAGGGTGATGTCAATAGATGCTGGTTTGATGTAGTGTATCAGTTATATTCCTACAGACTATAGGGTGATGTACATAGAGGCGGGTTTGATGTAGTGTATCAGTTATATTCCTACAGACTATAGGGTGATGTCAATAGAGGCTGGTCTGATGTTGTATATCAGTTATATTCCTACAGACTATAGGGTGATGTCAATAGATGCTGGTTTGATGTAGTGTTTCAGTTATATTCCTACAGACTATAGGGTGATGTACATAGAGGCTGGTTTGATGTAGTGTATCAGTTATATTCCTACAGACTATAGGGTGATGTACATAGAGGCTGGTTTGATGTAGTGCTCAGTTATATTCCTACAGACTATAGGGTGATGTCAATAGATGCTGGTTTGATGTAGTGTATCAGTTATATTCCTACAGACTATAGGGTGATGTACATAGATGCTGGTTTGATGTAGTGTATCAGTTATATTCCTACAGACTATAGGGTGATGTCAATAGATGCTGGTTTGATGCAGTGTTTCAGTTATATTCCTACAGACTATAGGGTGATGTACATAGATGCTGGTTTGATGTTGTATATCAGTTATATTCCTACAGACTATAGGGTGATGTACATAGATGCTGGTTTGATGTAGTGTATCAGTTATATTCCTACAGACTATAGGGTGATGTCAATAGAGGCTGGTCTGATGTTGTATATCAGTTAAATTGCTTCTACACCTGCATTGCTTGCTGTTTGGGGTTTTAGTCTGGGTTTCTGTTCAGCACTATGAGATATCAGCTGATATAATAAGGGCTATATAAATACATTTGGTTTGATTTGATATACTACAGACTATAGGGTGATAAACATTGAATATTTCCCTCTATGATGTCATTATAAATTTAAACATTGAATCATGTCTTAAAACTAAGATAGACTACTTGCCGGAATTTTACCTTACAACTAAGATAGACTATTTACTGGGATTTTACCTTAAAACTAAGAAAAAAAGATTTACAAAAATGTAAATGTGTATTACAGGAATGAGTTTTTCTCTAAATTGGTTAACAAAACAACTCTTATATTGAATTCATACTCACAAAAACACCAGCTGTACCTAAAATATATATTTCATTAACTCTTTTGTGATAAGATATTAAACAAGAAAATACTGTCGCTTCGCAGCAGCAAAATAGAAGTGCTATTTGCATTGCCACATTGTTGTGATATTGCCTTATTGTAGTACTTGAATATAGAACCATTGAAGCTATGTTGATGATGTGTCCCTGCCTCCCAGCCTATACCTTCATTAGTCTTGTCTGGTCTGTTCACATCATGAATGTAGAATTCATCTGCATAGACCTGACGATGTGTTCCTGGCTGTGTTCCAAATGGCACCCTATTCCCTACACAGTGCACTACTTTTGACCAGAGCTCTATGGTCCCTGGTCAAAAGTAGTGCACTATAGGGAATAGGGTGCCATTTGGGATGCATCCCCTGTCATCCCTGTCCCATCCAGCCCATGCCCCCGCCCCATGCCCACCATGCATTTAATGGCATGTGAATAATTTACATCTCTATGATGGTGTCAATGCACATTACCATTGTCTCCTCTATGAGCCTTGCATTGTCTGCAGAGTGACCTGTTTTGACAAATAGCACAATGCCGTGACACACACTTTGTGTGGAAGTTAAAGTTTGATCAGTCAAACACATTTCCAGACTGCACGCAGACAATCTAAAACAATGTTGGGGACCATTTTTCTTTTTTTTCTCTCTGCTATTTACTTCCCATTTTCTCCTGGCAAAACAATGACATTTTAAAGAAGCTACAGAAAAAGAATTGCATTTTTAATTTCACTCTCATCTCAGAGTATCTCCAAGTCCCTTAACCCGACGTCCGTCTCCTCGCATAACCCAAACGGAGACAGACACATCAGACAAGTCCCCTCTTTGCCTCCCTCTCCTTCTCTTCCTCTTCTTCTTTTGAATATGTGTTCTGTGTTTATTATTAGCTGACTCTGTACTTCATCATCTTGTGAAAATTCATATCTGGCATAAGGGAGAAAAACAGTGGAGAATCAATCTTTTATGCTTGGGCAGATAAACACAAGACACAATCAGAGGAGAGAACAGAGAGTGAGGAGAGGAGAGGAGAGGAGAGGCTAGGAGAGGCTAGGAGAGGCGAGGAGAGGAGAGGAGAGGCTAGGAGAGGCTAGGAGAGGAGAGGAGAGGCTAGGAGAGGAGAGGAGAGGAGAGGAGAGGAGAGGAGAGGAGAGGAGAGGAGAGGAGAGGAGAGGAGAGGAGAGGAGAGGAGAGGAGAGGAGAGGAGAGGAGAGGCTAGGAGAGGAGAGGAGAGGAGAGGAGAGGAGAGGAGAGGAGAGGAGGAGGAGAGGAGAGGAGAGGAGAGGAGAGGAGAGGAGAGGAGAGGAGAGGAGAGGAGAGGAGGAGAGGAGAGGAGAGGAGAGGAGAGGAGAGGAGAGGAGAGGAGAGGAGAGGAGAGGAGAGGAGAGGAGAGGAGAGGAGAGGAGAGGAGAGGAGAGGAGAGGAGAGGAGAGGAGAGGAGAGGAGAGGAGAGGAGAGGAGAGGAGAGGAGAGGAGAGGAGAGGAGAGGAGAGGAGAGGAGAGGAGAGGAGAGGAGAGGAGAGGAGAGGAGAGGAGAGGAGAGGAGAGGAGAGGGCCTCATCCCAGCCATTGATGGATAGCAGAAGTAAAAGTGTCAGGAGGGGTATTATGCAGATTAAGGAGGCATCCAAGCATTGCGTTGATGATTATGGGAAGATGTGAATGATGTTTGTGGTCCCCAGGCACTCAACCAGCCCTGTTGTTTCTCTTCCCTCCAACCACCATTCCGCCTGACCCCCGGACGCCAGTCCCCTGGGAACACACACCAAAAAATCGGAAGAGATATCTGTTTAATTTACTAAAGAAATTATCTGCCAGGGATTTCACACCTAATAGGCAGCGGGGACAGAGCAGGGTACAGAGCAGAGGGGTGGTGAGACCAAGACGAGGAGGAGAGGGGACATGAAGGAGAAAGAGGAGATTTGGTTATGGTGATCTTTTTTTTGGCAGGGGGGTGGCTTTGTACACCTGGCCTTTTCTCTTCTGCGTCACCTTCCTCCTCCTCTTCCGTGTCTTCCTCGGCTGTTCCTGTTCCTAGGCATGGGAGCCTAGGTGGTGTTTGGCTGTGGCCTGATGGAGGTATGGCTCTGACAGAGGGAAGGAATCAACCTTAACCGCAGACCCAGTGAGTGCTCTGGGGGAATGTTTAAATCAGACCGGTGTCTGGGAACTATGCACTGTGTCTGAGAGGGAGAGGGTGATATCGGGTTCAGCGAGGCTATTACCATATGTACCATTACTGTCAGAAACAATGAGATCACTAAAATACAATCCTACCACTATTAGTGGTGCTATTAATACTAGACCAGAACAACTATCTCTACTTATAATTCTACTGACAACTATCATACATAATACTACTGCTGATAATAATGCTACTACTACTGCTAATAATAATGCTACTACTACCACTAATAATAATGCTACTAGTATTAGCACCTCCATAAAAATCACTATCATAAAATACTACTATTAACACTGATCCAGTGTGGCTCAGTTGGTAGAACATGACACTTGTACCACCTGTCACGCCCTGGTCTTAGTATTTTGTGTTTATATATTTATTTGGTCAGGCCAGGGTGTGACATTTATTTTGTGTTGTGTTTTTGTATTGGGGTTTTAGTAGGTATTGGGATTGTGGCTGAGTAGGGTTGTCTAGTAAAGTCTATGGCTGCCTGAGGCGGTTCTCAATCAGAGTCAGGTGATTCTCGTTGTCTCTGATTGGGAACCATATTTAGGTAGCCTGGGTTTCACTGTGTGTTTGTGGGTGATTGTTCCTGTCTCTGTGTTTGTTGTCACAAGATAGGCTGTATAGGTTTTCACGTTCCGTTTGTTGTTTTGTAGATTTATGTTATTTCATGTATCGTTCATCTTCCATTAAAGAACATGAGTAACCACCATGCTGTATTTTGGTCCGACTCTTCTTCGACGGAAGAAAGCCGTTACACCACCAGGGTTGTGAGTTTGATTCCCGGGGACACTCATATGTAAAATGTATGCACTGTAAGTTGTGTCTGCTAAATGGCATATGTTATTATTTACTACTGCTGCTACTACTACTACCACTACTACTATACTGCATCTACTACTACTACTATACTGCATTTACTACTACTACCACTACTATACTGCATCTACTACTACTACTATACTGCATCTACTACTACTACTATACTGCATCTACTACTACTACTATACTGCATCTACTACTACTACTATACTGCATCTACTACTACTACTATACTGCATTTACTACTACTACCACTACTATACTGCATCTACTACTACTACTATACTGCATCTACTACTACTACTATACTGCATTTACTACTACTACCACTACTATACTGCATCTACTACTACTACTATACTGCATTTACTACTACTACCACTACTATACTGCATCTACTACTACTACTATACTGCATTTACTACTACTACCACTACTATACTGCATCTACTACTACTACTATACTGCATTTACTACTACTACCACTACTATACTGCATCTACTACTACTACTATACTGCATTTACTACTACTACCACTACTATACTGCATCTACTACTACTACTATACTGCATTTACTACTACTACCACTACTATACTGCATCTACTACTACTACTATACTGCATTTACTACTACCACTACTACTGCATCTACTACTACTATACTGCATTTACTACTACTACCACTACTATACTGCATCTACTACTACTATACTGCATTTACTACTACTACCACTACTATACTGCATCTACTACTACTACTATACTGCATTTACTACTACTACCACTACTATACTGCATCTACTACTACTACTATACTGCATTTACTACTACTACCACTACTATACTGCATCTACTACTACTACTATACTGCATTTACTACTACTACCACTACTATACTGCATCTACTACTACTACTATACTGCATTTACTACTACTACCACTACTATACTGCATCTACTACTACTACTATACTGCATTTACTACTACTACCACTACTATACTGCATCTACTACTACTACTATACTGCATTTACTACTACTACCACTACTATACTGCATCTACTACTACTACTATACTGCATTTACTACTACTACCACTACTATACTGCATCTACTACTACTACTATACTGCATTTACTACTACTACCACTACTATACTGCATCTACTACTACTACTATACTGCATTTACTACTACTACCACTACTATACTGCATCTACTACTACTACTATACTGCATTTTACTACTACTACCACTACTATACTGCATCTACTACTACTACTATACTGCATTTACTACTACTACCACTACTATACTGCATCTACTACTACTACTATACTGCATTTACTACTACTACCACTACTATACTGCATCTACTACTACTATATACTGCATTTACTACTACTACCACTACTATACTGCATCTACTACTACTACTATACTGCATTTACTACTACTACCACTACTATACTGCATCTACTACTACTACTATACTGCATTTACTACTACCACTACTATACTGCATCTACTACTACTACTATACTGCATTTACTACTACTACCACTACTATACTGCATCTAATCCTACTACTATATGATTACTACTACTACTATACTGCATTACTACTACTACTCACTATATACTGCATCTACTACTACTACTATACTGCTATTTACTACTACTACTATACTGCATTACTACTACCACTACTATACTGCATCTACTACTACTACTATACTGCATTTACTACTACTACCACTACTATACTGCATCTACTACTACTACTATACTGCATTCTACTACTACTACTATACTGCATTACTACTACTACAATACTACTATACTGCATCTACTACTACTACTATACTGCATTTACTACTACTACCACTACTATACTGCATCTACTACTACTACTATACTGCATTACTACTACTACCACTACTATACTGCATCTACTATTACTACTATACTGCATCTAATACTACTACCTATACGCATTACTACTACTACCACTACTACTATACTGCATCTACTACTACTACTATACTGCATTTACTACTACTACCACTACTACTATACTGCATCTACTACTACTACTATACTGCATTTACTACTACTACCACTACTATACTGCATTTACTACTACTACCACTACTATACTGCATGTACTACCACTGCTACTATACTGCATCTACTACTACTACTACTACTATACTGCAAACACTACTACTAGTAGTGCTACTACTATACTGCATCTACTACTGCTACTATACTGCATCAACTACAACTACTATACTGCATCTACTACTACTACTATACTGCATTTACTACCACTACTACTACACTGCATCTACTACTAGTACTACTACTACACTGCATCTACTACTAGTACTACTACTATACTGCATCTACTACTAGTACTACTACTATACTGCATCTACTACTACTACCACTACTATACTGCATTTACTACCACTGCTACTATACTGCATTTACTACCACTACTACTACACTGCATCTCCTACTAGTACTACTACTATACTGCATCTACTACTACTACCACTACTATACTGCATTTACTACCACTACTACTACACTGCATCTACTACTAGTACTACTACTATACTGCATCTACTACCACTACTATACTGCATTTACTACCACTGCTACTACTATACTGCATTTACTACCACTGCTACTATACTGCATCTACTACTACTACTATTGCTGCATTTACTACCACTACTACTACACTGTATCTACTACTAGTACTACTACTATACTGCATCTACTACTACTACTATACTGCATTTACTACCACTACTACTACACTGCATCTAGTACTAGTACTACTACTATACTGCATCTACTACTACTACTATACTGCATTTACTACCACTACTACTACACTGCATCTACTACTAGTACTACTACTATACTGCTTCTACTACTACTACCACTACTATACTGCATTGACTACCACTGCTACTATACTGCATCTACTACTCGTACTACTACTATACTGCATCTACTACTACTACTACTACTATACTGCAAACACTAGTACTAGTAGTGCTACTACTATACTGCATCTACTACTGCTACTATACTGCATCAACTACTACTACTATACTGCATGTACTACTACTATATTGCATCTACTACTACTACCATTTCTGTACTGCATCTACTACTAGTAGGGTTACTACTATACTGCATCTACTACTAGTACTACTACTATACTGCATCTACTACTCCTACTACTACGACTATACTGTATCTACTACTACTACTACTGTTACAACTACTACTACTATATTGCATCTACTACTAGTAGTTCTACTACTATACTGCACCTACTACCACTACTACTATACTGCATCTACTACTACTACTACTACTACACTGCATCTACTACTACTACTACTATACTGCAAATACTACTACTACTATACTGCATCTATTACTAGTAGTGCTACTACTATACTGCATCTACTACTTCTACTATACTGCATCTACCAAGACTACTATCACTATACTGCAATTACTACTACTACTACTACTACTACTACTATACTGCATCTACTACTACTATTACTACTACTATACTGCATCTATTACTACTACCACTACGATACTGCATCTACTACTAGTAGCGCTACTACTATACTCCATCTACTACTAGTGCTACTACGATACTGCATCTACTACTACTACCACTACTATACTGCATCTACTACTAGTGCTACGTCGATACTGCATCTACTACTAGTAGTGCTACTACTATACTCCATCTACTACTAGTGCTACTACGATACTGCATCTACTACTACTAGTGTTACTACGATACTGCATCTACTACTACTACCACTACTATACTGCATTTACTACCACTGCTACTATACTCCATTTACTACCACTACTACTACACTGCATCTACTACTAGTACTACTACTATACTGCATCTACTACTACTACCACTACTATTCTGCATTTACTACCACTGCTACTATACTGCATCTACTACTAGTACTACTACTATACTGCATCTACTACTACTACCACTACTATACTGCATTTACTACCACTGCTACTATACTGCATCTACTACTAGTACTATACTGCATTTACTACCACTACTACTACACTGCATCTACTACTAGTACTACTACCATACTGCATCTACTACTACTACAATACTGCATTTACTACCACTACTACTACACTGCATCTACTACTAGTACTACTACTATACTGCATCTACTACTACTACCACTACTATACTGCATCTACTACTACTAGTGCTACTACTACTACTACTATACTGTATCTCCTACTAGTGCTACTACCACTACTATCCTGCATCTGCTACTACTAGTGCTACTACTATACTACATCTACTAGTACTACTACTAGTGTACTGGATCTACTACTACTACTACTACTACTACTACTACTATACTGCATCTTCTACTACTGCTAATACTATACTGCATCTACTACTACTGCTAATAATATACTGCATCTACTACTACTACTACTATACTGCATCTACTACTACTACTATACTGCATCTACTACTACTGCTAATACTAATCTGCATCTACTACTACTACTACTATTCTGCATCTACTACTACTACTGTACGGCATCTACTACCACTACTACTACTATACTGCATATACTACAACTACTACTATACTGCATTTACTGCTACTACTACTACTACTACTACCACTACTACTACTGCTACTATTACTACTATACTGCATATACTACTACTACTATAACTTCTGCTACAACTACTACTACTACTACTACTACTACTACTACTACTGCTACTGCTATTACTACTACTAGTGCGACAACAATACAATGCCCCCATGCATAAAGCAAGGTCCATACAGAAATGGTTTGTTGAGATTGGTGTGGAAGAACTTGACTGGCCTGCGCAGACTTCAACCCCATCATACACCTTTGGGATGAATTGGAACGCCAGCAGCGAGCCAGGCCTAATTGTCCAACATCAGTGCCCAACCTCACTAATGCTCTTGTGGCTGAATAGAAGCAAGTCTGCGCAGCAATGTTCCAACATCTAAAGCCTTCCCAGAAGAATGATGGCTGTTATAGCAGCAAAGGGGGGAACAACTCCATATTACAGTTTTTTCGATTGCTAAACGACAGTGGACACAACTGGAGTCACATGTGCAAAACTCAGTTTTGGACCAAACTCTAGTTCGTTTTTCATTGCTTGAACACAGTTTTCAAAACTCTACACATTTATCCCATGACTTTAAGCACAACCTGCACAACACTGTGGATTTACAGCACTTGCTGTCAAAACTGTGAACCACACATTCAAAACGGAATAGATTTCAGCCTTGTGCCGTTCAAACACTGCTGATTGTAATTTCAGCTGAAAGGCTAAGCAGGTCTCTTGTTTTAGACTTGTTAGTGAACACACACACATATTACAGTATATATAGGTAGAGCTCAGAAAGACTCATTTTGGAAATGGAACAAGGAAGATGGGTTCGTGGAGGGAGAAGGGTGGCAGGGAGAGGGTGGATGCGTGGAGGAAGACAAAGAAGACAAAGAGCTGTTATTTCAGATGAAATAACGGCTACACTTAGAGACCATGTCGTGAACCATGGTCTCTCATTGAGAGAGGCAGGGTTGAGGGTGCAACCCAATCTGCAAAGATCCACAGTGGCATCTGTAATGCGAATTTTCCATCATGCAAACAGGTGAGAGTTACATCCTTACAGTAAATGAAAACATTACAGGAATCTATTTTGTATTGCAATTATAGAATATTTACACAGATATATATTACAGTAAGTTTGACTGTAAAATATATTTTTACAACAGGACCCAAAGGCTGCCCCCAACAGGGGGAAGAGGAAAAATATTTTCAGATGCGCAGGAAAATGCTATTGTTGACATGGTTGTTGTCAACAATGCAATAAAACTGCGGGAGATTCAAGATAGAGTGCTGGCTGATAATGATATATTTGAAAATGTTAATTCTGTCAGCACAACAACTATTGCTCGAGTCCTAAAGAAACACCAAGTTACAATGAAACAGTTATACACTGTACCGTTCGAGAGAAACAGTGAACGGGTAAAAGAGCAAAGATACCAATATGTCCAGGTAAGACGTCTGAGGTTACGTACACAGCTATACAAAATATTTACAGTAAAAAAAAACACTAGCATTTTTACAGTAAAACTGTGCACTTACTGTTTTTCAGAGAGTAATGGAGGTGGAAGCACTGGAAAGACCACATTCATTTGTATTTATCGATGAAGCTGGATTTAACCTTGCCAAAACATGGCGCAGAGGAAGGAATGTTATAGGTCAAAGGGCCACTGTGGAGGTTCCTGGCCAAAGGGGGGGAAATATCACCATGTGTGCTGCAATGGCCAATGATGGTTTGCTTCTCAACACACCACTCATTGGCCCATACAACACAGAAAGGCTTATAGCTTTCCTAGAACAGCTCTATGTTCAGCTAGTGCCAGCAGAACAGGGGGAGCCAGTAAGAAACCCCCAAGTTTTTGTCATAGTTTGCGATAACATTGCTTTTCACCACTCTGCAGCTGTCACAGATTTATGGTTTTGTACCTGCCTGCATATTCACCCTTCCTCAACCCAATAGAGGAGTTTTTCTCTGCCTGGAGGTGGAAAGTGTTTGGTCACCACCCACATGACCAAATGTCTCTTTTGGAAGCCATGCGTGCTGGATGTGAGGACACGAGTCCAGAGGACTGCCAGGGATGGATAAGGCACTCCAGAAGGTTCTTCCCCAGGTGCATGGCAAGAGAAAACATTAGATGTGATGTTGAAGAAAACCTGTGGCCTGATGCTAGAGAGAGGCAGGATTAGCCCCTCAATTATTTGTTCGAATTACAGTATGTACTTTTAGTTTCTACCTTTTTTTCTCATTACTGTAATTCCGTAAATTACTACAGACTATTGAAGCAAACTGCTAATTTTCATTTACCTTAAAGAATTGTTATGTTTAAAAAATATATATAAATCATGTGAAAGAATGTCACTCTTTTCTCTGAAGAAAATATGACTTTGTATGAAGTCACTGAAATTGTTCAAACTGTAAAGATGAAAAGTTAGTATTTTCTGTATTGGTGTTTGATGCTAGTGTTTTTACTCTCAGTGTGTTCTGAGTGACAGTGTGTGTTATCTCAGTGAGGGTTGTGCATAGTGTTTTTACTCTCAGTGTGTTCTGAGTGACAGTGTGTGTTATCTCAGTGAGGGTTGTGCATAGTGTTTTTACTCTCAGTGTGTTCTGAGTGACAGTGTGTGTTATCTCAGTGAGGGTTGTGCATAGTGTTTTTACTCTCAGTGTGTTCTGAGTGACAGTGTGTGTTATCTCAGTGAGGGTTGTGCATAGTGTTTTTACTCTCAGTGTGTTCTGAGTGACAGTGTGTGTTATCTCAGTGAGGGTTGTGCATAGTGTTTTTACTCTCAGTGTGTTCTGAGTGACAGTGTGTGTTATCTCAGTGAGGGTTGTGCATAGTGTTTTTACTCTCAGTGTGTTCTGAGTGACAGTGTGTGTTATCTCAGTGAGGGTTGTGCATAGTGTTTGGCTGCACTGAGCGTGTTTTGAGCCATGTGTTAAGAGTTGTGTTGCTTGGAATGAGTTTTGCACATGTGACTCCAGTTGTGCCCACTGTCGTTTAGCAATCGAAAAAAACTGTAATGCCCATGATTTTGGTAATGTAACGTAATTACTTATTGATGATCAAGCTGACAACAACAACATTTTTTCACAGCCTTTTTTGTTTATATTTACCTAGTCTGTCAATAATTCTGGATGGCACTGTATACTAATAAATATCTTTTTTTATTAATATAATACAAAGCTAAATTTGATTCTATCCTCAAATGACCAAAAACATATAAAGGTCAAATTTAACTGGTTTTCTTCTCCATCTTTATATTTGTGTTTCCATAAATCTTCTACCGCTTGTTTTTTAACAGAGAGTTAGTTGGCAACACAACCCCAAAACGTTTTCCCGAAATGGATAGTGAATTTACAACTTACATAATTTATGTTCTTATTACTATTATGCCACATAAATGCACTGTCGGCTAATAGAAACCAAATGTTCCTCGTATGGCCAGGTGCCACGATATGGTAATGAACGACCCTCTTCAAGCTTCCCACAGATACTATAGAGTTTGTGTGTGTGTGTGTGTGTGTGTGTGTGTGTGTGTGTGTGTGTGTGTGTGTGTGTGTGTGTGTGTGTGTGTGTGTGTGTGTGTGTGTGTGTGTGTGTGTGTGTGTGTGTGTGAACTTTCCCCCCCTCTTCCCTCCATTTGTCAGCCCTGGAAAACTGTTGGAGGGGGTGAGTTACTGCTACTGCTGTAGGCACTGAAGAATGTGTGTTCAGGGTCCTAACTGCACCTGAATCCAGAGATTTATTAAAAGCCCAGGTTAAGCCAAGACATCTCCAATATGTAGTGTTGCAGGAGGCTCGAGCAGAGCAAAGTCCTCCTGAACTTACAGAGAGAGAGAGAGAAAGAGAGAGAGAGAGAGACAGAGAGAGAGACAGAGAGAGAGAGACAGAGAGAGACAGAGAGAGAGACAGAGAGAGAAGGAGAGAAACAGAGAGAGAGACACAGAGAGAGAGTCAAAATTGGCAACAACAAAAAACACACATACACATGTCTTTCCACAGGGCCGTGGGGTGAGACACGGATATATCTTGAGTCCCACCCTCTTCAACATACGTACATATCAATGAATTGGCAAGGGCACTAGAAGAGCACCCGGCTGTTTGCTGATGATCTGGTGCTTCTGTCCCCAACCAACGAGGGGCTACAGCAGCACCTAGATCTTCTGAACGAATTCTCAGCTGGGCCCGGACAGTAAATCTCAGTAAGACAAATATAATAGTGTTCCAAAAAGATCCAGTTGCCAGGACAACAAATATAAATTCCATCTAGGCAATGTTTCCTTAGGGCACACAAAAAACTTTGCCTACCTCAGCCTAAACATCAGCATCACAGGTAACTAACACACAGCTTGAATCAGCTATGGAAGCCCTTTATGGTTGTGAGGTCTGGGGTCCACCTACCAACCAAAAATTCACAAAATGGGACAAACACCAAATTGAGACTCTGCATGCAGAATTCTGCAAAACCAACGTAAACACCGAATAATGCATGCAGATCAGAATTAGGCCGATAACAGCTAGTTATCAATATCCAGAAAAAGTACATTCAATTCTACAACCACCTGATTCCCAATCCTTCCATAACAAAGCCATCACCTACAGAGAGATGAACCTGGAGAAGAGTTCCCTAAGCAAGCTGGTCCTGGGTCTCTGTTCACAAACACAAACAGACCCCAGAGAGCCTCAAGACAGCAACACAATTAGACCCAAACAAATGGTGAGAAAACAAAAAGATCCTTGCTTGACACAATGGAAAGAATTTACTAAAAAGCAGAGCAAACTGGAATGCTATTTGGCCCTAAACATAGACTACCCAGTGGCAGACCACTTGACCACTGAGGCTGACCTAAAATTAAGAAAAGCTTTGACTACGTACAGACTCAGTGAGCATAGCCTTGTTGTTGAGAGAGCAAACCTGGCTCTCAAGAGAAAATTGGCTATGTGCATACTGCCCACAAAATGAGGTGGAAACTGAGCTGCACTTCCTAACCTCCGGCCAAATGTATGACCATATTAGAGACACTCAGATAACACATACCCACAAACATTTAGAAAATAAATCAACTTTTGATAAACTCCCATATCTATTGGGTGAAATACCACAGTTTGCCATCACAGCAGCAGGATTTGTGACCTGTTGCCACTAGAAAAGGGCAACCAGTTAAGAACAAACACCGTTGTAAATACAACACATATTTATGTTTATTTATTTTCCCTTTTGTACTTTAACTATTTGCACATCATTATACCACTACATATCCATAAAATTACATTTCAAATGTCTCTAATGCTATGAAACATTTGTGAATGTAATATTTACTGTTCATTTATTATTTCACATTTGTTGATTATATTTTCACTTGCTTTGGCAATGTAAACATATGTTTCCCATTCCAATAAAGCCCCTTGAATTGAATTGAGAGAGAAAAGCAGAGAGAGAGAGACA